>NW_019385316.1:164315-203056 GCF_000671375.1 Centruroides sculpturatus | reverse complement strand
TTTTTTTCACGTGTAGTATAGAAATTTGTAATAAGATACGTAATGCGGTTATAATAAAATATTGTGCGATTATTTTCATATAATTAAAATTAATATGTATTTATTTTTTATAAAATACAAGGGAAGCGGCGCTTCCACCGCTTCTAATGACGGCACGCCACTGGATGAAAATATTCTGAAACAATCAGAATTGTTACAGTCGGCATATTTGCCTACTTTTGGACCTCAACTGCTTCGATTTAAAATGTGTTTTTATAGTCAGGTAAAAGAAATTACTTCTATAAGCGAAGTTACCGAACTACTTTTATTTCACACCTCATCCTCAAATAGGTTCTCCGATATTATTGCAGCATGTCTCATTTTTTTTAACTATATGGGCGACAACAAAGAAGTTTTTCAAAACTAAAATTAATTAATGCATTATTTAAAAAGCAGAATGTCATAACACCGTCGGTCTCCACCCGCGGGGGAATTTCAAAAAAATCCCATCTTAGTGTGCAATGGCATGGCAAATCCTAACGGTGTACCAAATTTCAGTTTTCGACTCCTAACCGTTTAGGCCTTGCGCTTATTATTGTTTTTGTTTTTAACTCTTTCCGCCCAGTGGGCACTAGGAGGGCCTCTTTTTGCAAGCCCATTATGGGTTCGGCCATGCCCACAATGGAGCTGCAGGGTGCTAAGGTGCGGGGCCCGACATATCTGAACGGACCACCTCCCGAAAATTTCCTGGGTATTTTTCGACCCGTTCGGATTCGAGCCCGGGTCCCCCCAGAGCGATGGGCTGCCACCTTGACCGCTCGGCCATCCGGCCACGATTATCAACCTATCTCGATTATATTATAAGATTTACTAAATTAAATATCTTAATGTTGAAATGCCTTGAATCTCAAATAAATTGTTATTAACTAAGGTTTTAAATCGAAATAATTAGATATGTTTTTAAATTAAATGTCCAAAATAAATTTTGCCAGACCTCTTCCGAAAAACAAGGGGCGCACCGATTCGACTTGCTCCAGGGCGCTCAATATGTAGCTACGCTACTGTCGCGACACAATGCTTTGTACGTAACGATGTCGTATAACATTTGACAATAATTTCGATAGTTGATTCCAACAAAAACCTCATCTAAAATAGAATAGAAGACCAGTTCTTCACGGTAAGCCTTAATTTTGTCCCTCTCCTTCGCAGAGAGGAATTTCGAAAAATCCCTGCTTAGTATAGTGTACATTCACGTGACGTACTCTATTAAAACGCAATCGAAAACGCAAAAAACCGCATCTAAAATAGAATAACAGAAGACCAATTCTTCACTGTAAGCCTTAATTTTGTTCCTCTCCCCGCGAGGGGATTTCGACATCTATATAATATAAAAACACGCATGTATTCGAATGCAACGTTATGTCAAAATTTCAAAGCAATCGGTTAACCGCTTTATTCCCAATCAATTTTAAATTTTAATGTAATTAAACATAAAAAATACTTAAAATGAAAAAACGAAGGAAATGCGTTAATTTTGAAGAGAAAACTTCAAATTTTATTTTCCATTGTCTCGCCTTTCTGCGAAATCTGACGCCGATGAGTAATTGTGTTTACAGCTGGATGACCTTGAGAACAGCTGGTATCGTCTTTCGCGGAACATTCTCATAAAATTCTCAGGAGGAGAAGGGTTTAAAGTAGGGTGATACTAGCTGGCCGTATATTTTTAAATATTTTTCAAAAATTACGTTTTTTATTGCGATTTCCGATCCCCCGGACTTAATTAAACGTATATATAATAAAATATATTAATTTAAAAAATTACAAATCTATTGGAGATCGTTTTTGATATCAGAAAGTAGCTTTAAATAACTTTACTGAAGTAAAATCCGTGCACTAGAACTTTAGAATGTTAAATGAAATGATATAAAAATCCCATAAAAACAATTAAGCGTTAATCGTGCGTCATTAAAAGTAGATTAAAACTGCGATAAAATTTTTTCGCGCGGGAAAAAATTTTTGCAAAAATTTGGAGACTTAAAAAACATCCAAAAATTAAAAAAAAAAAATTTCCAGTGAGTCCAAAGGACCGATTTTTATGTAACGCTATGTAAACTTGACGAGTTAATTAATTAAGAGCTTTAGGAGATTTAAAATTTTGAACAAACGAACATTTACATTTTTATTTATATAGATGATTAATAATATAAAAGTTATTTTTAAAATAAAATCTCGTAACAGCCGTGAACGTTGCGCAATTCCTTGCTAGATTTATTATTATTATTATTTTAACCGACGCAATTACCTATAGTGTTTCATGAGATTTATATTCTAAGATATATTTAATTTTCGTAGCGTTCTCTTTATTAATATGGAAAGCACTATTGTATGAACCAAACTGTCAAAATTGATTCGTTTTCCGTATTGATATATTTGTTGTTTTTTTCAGAATGTGACGAAATATTTGAAACGATGTTTGAATAAGTTTCCTACACTTGACTGCCCCTCTGGAACTATTATTGACGCGCTAATATTGCCAAATTTCGCAGATATGATGTGCTTACTGGAAAAGATTTGTTTTAGTGATGATAAGAATAATACAATCAATTTAGCACGATGTGTTGCATCATCATTTGGACCTACACTAGACTCAACTTTAGAAAAATACGTCAACGATTTTGTAGCAGGAATATACATATGTATTATCGCTATTATTGACAATGCGGTTACAGGACTTTCCAATTGTGAAATGTTCAGAAACATTCTAAAATTAAATATTACATCTATTGTAAATTATGTGATGTCTACTGTTTTGTTTGATGCCGAAAATAATGTAAAAACTCTATTAGAAATGTTTAGAGGACATGTGAATTCAACATGTTATTTTTCTAAACAGATATAAATCACAAATTATTCTTGATGTAAATTTATCAATCACTTGTATTGTATTAAAATATAAATTCAATGCCGAAGGGAGCTTTCTCGATTATTTCATTCGTTTAAAAGGAAATTTTATATATTTTGTTTAACATTTTTCTTTTAACGGTTACTAGTTTCGCATTGAAGTTTCCAAAAAATTCAGGAACGAGTTGCAATGTATATCACAAACTTGTAGAAAAACAGTCACTTCTTTTTTATAGATTAATTAACGTCATTCTTGTCCTTTATTTTTTGAAGAAAACACTGCTCCTGGCCATTGACATGTTCTGTTATTACTGCTAGATAGAGATATTCTCCGAAACTTCATTCCAGTACTGCAGCAGAAAAATTTTTTCAACACTGCAATATTTATGCAGATGGTGCCCCCACATTATCAGTTTAATTGTTCAAGCCTTATTGCAACATCATCATTCGCACGAGAGTGATTAGCCTATCATTTCTAAAGCAACAATCTTTACCAAATCCGAACTCCTGTGACTTTTGGTCATAAGACTTATCGGCGCAATATTTCCAACCAAGTTGTCTTATCCACTGTAATGGCAGACAGCTCACGTAATTATAAAGTCCGTTCAATAAGCAAATAAATAAATAGTTTGTATAATAAATAACTATTGATATATCAACTCAAATATTCTTATATCTTCCTTTTCTTTGCTCTAGGCCAGAGATTTCAACTGTAATCTGCCTAAACAATTTTTTAAAATTAATTTTTCAATAACACCAGCATATCGGAAATATTTAGTTAAATATTAGTCATCGAAAATAATTCAAATTAGTTTCGATGTGTCTGTTAACCGGTTTCTTGTTTTAATTTTTACTAAATTCATTGCAAAAAACTATTTACATACATAAGTTGTAGAAAATAATATTTAAATTTTTGCTGCATACTTCTTTAAGCTGGGAAATTGATATATTTATTCATATTTTATGCGACGCGGGCCGCAAAAAATATTACTGCGGACCGCGGGTTGACTATCCCTGCACTAACCAATGATTTTACTTTATTGATTTGTGTGAGATATTGGACTTAGATACGTTTATATTGTAAAATTAGTTTAAAAGCATATTAAAGTAAAATAAACGTGTTTACATTTTATTCAATTAGAAAAACTGGGGAACTCTTTGTAGCATCCCACTTCTTTATCAATGTAGTTATATTAATAAATGTACGAAAAATGCAATATGTAAGAAGTGTTATGGCGCTGCTCAGCACTAAAGTATCGTTTCGGCATGCTAGTGGCCTACATAGTAAATTGGCATTATACAATTTGAACGCCATGTTTCGTTGGAGCTGTCATTCTTTCCTAGTTGTAGTCGGAAAAAGTGTATCATCTCTACTTCTGTTGCAATTTCCTTGGCGTAATTACGACTTGTGTACGACAGTCACTTCAAAAATCTTTTATATATTCAAATTTTATGAAATACGTATTCAAATGAGACTAAATCCAAGGGATAGAGACTCCTGTTCGGAGGCCATCTTTCAATGAACAGAATATACTGTCCCAATAATGGTCTTGTCAAGAAACCAGATACTGCAGATATGCGCTTATAATACTTTGAAAGGAAAAGTAAAAAGTGGTTACTAAAAGGGTACTATTTAGCAATTGACACTAAATCCAAACAATAAGGAAGAAAGTGTAAACGGATACACAAAAATTTGGAAGTTCTGAAAATTATTTTCACAAATTCCAATTTAATTGAAAGTCTTCCTATTAAAATTGTAAAAGTAACTGTAAATTGAAAAACAGTGTTCAAATTTATGACAGCATTTGAAGAAATTATTAGTAAATTACTATTAAATGGATGTTTCAAATTTCACTCAAATTTTCAAAATTATGCTTAGTAAAATTAAAATCAGTGCTATCAATCCTTGGATACTTCTATAATTTAGTATTTGTGTGCAAAGTGATTCATGAACAATATAGAAATTTTATAAACAAAACAATGCAAACATTTATTTCACAATATTTAAACTTTTACATCAACAATAAAAGAAATATCACCAAAGCTTTAACCCTGGTTTTATTTTCTCATCAATGACATTTCAAGATTTTTTCCCCCTTAATTTTAAAGTGAACAATAAATAGTTGACTAGAAATATTTGAACATTAAATAGTATATAAATTATTGATTGATTCAAACAATAACAATTCATTAACATTTTTCACATCTAAGGTATAAAGTATTATACTTTGCAAGAACATAAACATGCATTAGATAGTTACATATTATAAAATTGGTGCAATTGTTCCTTATTTATGTAGCAACATCAGATGCAAAATCCTGATTTATTTAGCAAAATCAGATGCAACATTTAAATGATATGATGTTAATAAATGTTCGAAAGATTTTTTTCTTTCTTATTTTTGTTGGAATTTTAAATGTATAAGTTTGTTATATATCTATTGAATATAAAAATAACAATTCCAAATCTTTTTGTTATTGGAGATCAATATAAACTTTTTAATTTACAATAAACGCAAACAGAATTTTTAATGAATAAACTCCGTTATGTTCCCTTAAGTTAATCACAAATTGTCATTCATAACATTACAAATTGGAATATAAAAGAGAATAAATAGTTTTTTTATAAACAGCCTGTTTTCAATTCTAAAATTATTCTGAAATTCTAAAATGAAACAAAAGAAAAACCATTTTTGTACAGTATTTTTGCATAGTGTTTTTGCAACAAATAGCAATATAATGATTAAAATGAATATAATTAATTTAATCAAAACTTACACACAAAAAATTAATACTTTTGTAGGAAGACTGGTAACGTATGGTGTTTCCTGAGTGAATAATTTTCTTAACAGTGACTAGACATTTAAATTTGTAACAAATAATAATTGTAGAGATACTGAACAAACACATTAGTTTAAAATAATAAATAAATAAATATTTAAAATTATAAAACAGTAATGCAAAAATAAAATTTAAAAAATAGAATAAAATATCAAGAAAAAAGATGAATTTCAGGTAAGCAGTGTCAAAATAAGTATTCAATTTAAAACAAATGCATAATATCACTTATTTTAAAAATCATACTCAAAATAAATTATTGCCATTTTAATTTTTATATAAATTGATTTTTCATAGACAAATCCAATAACGTTTATGATCATTCAATATTTATATAGATTAATTTCGTCGACGTTTACTTGTCACGTTACACGGACAAAATACTGATGAACAGCTTCTCATATTTAGAAGAAGTTAATTTTAAATTTGGTATACAAATTTATTTCTTACATTAGTGATTCTCAATCTCCATGAGAGTACTTGAAATATTGCTCATCATGTTAACTACAGATTTTTACTTAAAACTATATTGCAAATGACTAGAACAAACAACTGTCTGTAAAACATTACAATAAGAAACATGCAGAGAAATTTTCTAAACTTTTTACAGTAGATATTTTCATAAACAACTACATTCAAGTGTATGGAAGAAGTTGTGCAAATATCATTTTTTTTTTCTTTTACTGTATTTACTTCATCAATATTCATATTTATGTGCTTACATCAATGCAAACAAAAACTTTGACACAATATAAACTCATGATTAATTAAACAGAATCAATGTTTTGAATTTTGATTAATTAACTAAGATTATTGCAAACTAATTTTTCTCATTTCAATCAATATAGATAAATAATGAATATTTTGCAACAAGAATACTATAAACCTGATATATACAGTTATCAACTAAACCACATTTTCTAGTTTCAGATACAATTTTGAATCTAAAATTATTCAATGTTCAATCTACCATCAATATTTGCTTAGTTAATCAAGCACAAATAGATCTTAATACTGTATACATACACATACATATATATATATATATTTTTTTTTTTGAATAAGCTATTTATAAGCAATTAATCTATGAGTATTTCAAATATCAAATGAACAGCCGAAATCTTTCAATGGTCTATTAAGGCTAAATTACTAAGAAATTTGGCAGAAGGTAGGTTATTAGGCCACCATCTCTTGTTAAATTCAATAATTATAAACAAATAAACATTTATTTATTTGTATAGCCTTATGCCTGACAGAGGAATCTGGCTGTTCGTTTGATATTTAATGTAGCTATCGGGTTGGTTGTATTTATTGATATTATAATCTACAAATATATTATTTTCAACAGTGTTAACATTATAATAACCATATACACGTGTAAGACATTATCAAAATAAAAGTTTCAGGAAATAAAATGGCAGAAAAAAGCAATATGTTCACATTATTTGAAATGTTTCATCTGTTTGAGAGATGAAAATGGGAAACACCGAATTTTGATTTTTTTAAAAAATCTGTTTAAAATCTACTAGAAAATATTCTTTATAATATATGGCAAACATTCCATCATGACATATCCTCAGGAAATAGTGTATGTACAAATAACATGCTAAAATATGTCTAGAATATTTAGATCAAGTTAGTGATATATTAATTTAATTATAAACTGTTAATAGTTTGAAGTCAATTGAACATATTTTCTATACTCTAAAAATAAAAACATTTGCAAAAGAGGGTAATTATTATAGTAGTCTCTCTGTAGTCCATCATTTGCCAGTCCAACACATACAGTAATCCAACACACTATAGGGCAGGGATGGCAAAACTTTTTGAGTCNTTCGGACAATGAACACCTCGCAGAACAAACACAAGAAGAAGCAATGTAATATAATGAATATCAATTAGTCTTCCCTTGTCTTCAGACAACAATTTGAAACTTTTCGGAGCATGGGAGACTTTGACATCGACGCTCAACTTGGTATATACTGATCGGATAGTATTCCTCCAAACTTTGAAACTCTCCCTTGTAATTCCAGCCTTTTATTTTTCTGACAGAAACAATTCTTTTATAGTATTTGCGAGACTGTCAGGCGGGCACTCGTTAACTTTTGTGTCATTTTTATTTTCAAAAGGTGAGAGTATAATAGCAAAGATAGAGAATGGGCAGATGATGTCTGATGTTACTGGGCAGTATGGCTTGAACAGGTCGACAGTAGGTCATAGTTCAATCTTATCTAAGAAAGATACTGTATTATCAAGAAGATTCAAGCAGCTTAACCCCCACAAATGGAAAAAACATGACTAACAAAAATACAAGACTGTGTATATATGTATTTTTATGATTACATATAAGTAAATGTAGTAAGAAAGTATATATTTTTTATTTTTTGGGGTCTCCAGAACGAATTAATCAAACTCCCATAAAAACCTATGGTAAATTGATAGTTGGTTAATGAACAATTCGGATAGCGAACAAAGTCTTGGAATAGATTATGTTCGTTAACTGATCACCCACTGTATTTTTCTTTCAGAACCTTCTAAATTAATCAACTCAAAGTAGAACTCGAACCCACAACTCCCACTTACTGTGTGGTCGTGTTGCAGATTACTTGCTTCCAGAATCTATTAATTTAGATATAACCATACTTGGTTACTTATCATTCTGGAAATGAGAATAAGATAAAGGTCCAGATAGCATAACTGGCAACGTGACTGCATGATAAGTGGGAGTTGCGGGTTGAAGTTTCACTTCAAGTCAATTCTTTTCTTCCAGGATCTTTTAAATGAATTATCAATATATTAATTTAATTATAAACTGTTAATAGTTTGAAGTCAATTGAACATATTTTCTATACTCTAAAAATAAAAACATTTGCAAAAGAGGAGTAATTATTATAGTAGTCTCTCTGTAGTCCATCATTTGCCAGTCCAACACATACAGTAATCCAACACACTATAGGGCAGGGATGGCAAAACTTTTTGAGTCCACAAGCCGCATAGTAAGTGTTTTATGTTTAGAAATGTCTGTGTGCACCAAAGTTCTAGACTTCAAATAACTATGCTTAAATAAATAAATAAAATGAATATCCTTTAATTAAAGTAAATGTAAAAAAGCTGATTGAAAAAAGGATGATCAAGTGATAAACCAACATTGTATGATACGTTACATGCCAAATGCTTTCTTGGAAGTGCACATGCCATAGGTTTGCCACCCCTGCTATAGAGCAATGCACATGAAATATTCATGTTACCATTTGTCAGCATATGCAACAGAGACTGATGTATGTGCATACAGTCACTTGCCAGTTGCTTGTTGCACAAGTGATTGGCAAAACAGTCACAATTGTGATTAATACAATAAATTAACAAGTGAACCAAGGCAATTTTTATTCTACAGTACATATATACATACAAACTCAAATGGTCTGATATATGCCAGATTACAGAGACTCTACTGTATTAACAAACTATAGAATAAGTTGCATAATTTATTTGTAACTTATAGCCTTGATTATAGTACATGAAACAGTCTTGAAATTCTTAAAAAATTTCATTCTAATTTCAGTACTAGAATTAGAATAAATTTTCATATGAATTTCCTCACAACTCATAAGAAGTTTAGTCTGTAAAATATTATATTTTTTGTTCTTTTATAAAAAGCAATTTTATTTATGAACTTGTACTTTTGAATTTTTCAAATTTTAAAACACTGTTTAACTCAATCAACTTCAAAATTTAGATATAAATTAGATTGCTAAATTAATAAATATAACAAACAAAACATATGTGTCAGATCCAAAATAAAGTTTTATGTATTTATTTTACAAATATTTAAAACAAAAATTTAAGATAGAAAATTATAATCTGAAAGAGAATAAACTGAAATAAATTTTCATTTCATATTGGAAACATGAACTGCAATGATAAGAGAGAGCTCATTAAAAATAAAGGGTAAAAAGTGATATAAAGCAAACTACTGGTAACCTATTCTTACATAGATGTAGCATAATGATTCATTTACTGCAAAACAGATTTTGTACAAGAATTTATTTCTCATGATATCTAATATTCTTACAAGAAATAAATTCTAATAGAAAATCTAATAAATTAAATAGGCCTAGATTTGAATTTTAAAATATCCAAAAGCTAATGAAAATTTGTCAAATTCTATAATTACTAATAATAAACAACATACATTAAATTATCATATAATTTTTCTAGTTTAATACATAAAAAAATTACTGCTAACTTTAAATAAAATTCACAAATTATTACACTAAAATTTATCATAAAAATTGATATTTTATTATTGAAAATGAGGTAATCTTCAGATATACATTTACATTATTTTTTTCAAAACTCTGCCCAGTGGGCACTAAGTCCTTTTTTTTAGGAAGCTCATGAATTTCCAGGCTATGGAGCATCTGGGTGGCAAGAAAGAGAGGCCCAACATATCCAGACTAACCCTCCTTAAAAATTCCCAAGGTTTTTTTCACATGTCCAGATTTATCCCTGGTCCCCTGGAGCAGTAAGCTGCCACCTTAATCACTTGTCCATCCAGACATCCATTTTCATCAATTATAAATATAAGTTTTCATTGGCTGTAGACAATATCTGAAGGCTGCTTATCAAATAACTATAACCTTTAAAATTTTTTCCAATATTTTTTTTCTAAAAATTGTTATTTCTGTAAGCATTTTATAATATATAAAGGTACTGTAATATCAAAGAAAAGTTTTACTATTTTGCTGCCATCAAAATTTATAGTGATTTTAAAATCATGATAATTTATGTATAAAAATTAATTAAAAATTTTTATATCTAACGTTTATTACAGGACACATATTCTATGAACAAATATTAACTTTTAACTCTAAAAAATTCAAATACTTTCTTTTAAACATTATCCTGTAAAATATTAAAATATCTTATATTTTCATTGTAAGTATAAATTCATAATTTTGACAGTCAATTATCAGGTTTTACATTAGACCAGTGGTTTCCAAACTATCTGTACCTCTTTTTCAGAAAAAAATTGTTGCATCACTCCTTAAATTTTTGTAACAATCTAATTTCATAAATACTGTCCTTATAATTTATTTAATGGCCTACAAAATAATATACCTTATTACATTGTTTCCGGGGCTCAGCTCTTCTAGAGACATTTTGGCAAGTGTGTGGAAATGAATTTTTAGCATTCATACCTGAGCAGTTTGGATAAGGGTTATGAATTAAACATTTTGCTGATTCATTTTTTTGACATCGATTTGACCTTTTTTGTTTGTATTAAAAAATGATAATTTAGTAAAAGCTGCACACTCCCTTGCAATAGTCTCACACACCACAGATTGGAAAACACTGCAGTGGACAAAGACTGGCTTTCCAATTATATATAATTATATGGCACAAGTGATTCAAATTCTCTTCAGAAATTTATTTTCTTGCAATTAATTATAAATTATACATAATTTGATTGATCACTTTTTATTAATTTAATAAAATTTATGATTTTTATACTTTGTAGCTACTATAGTTTGCTAGAGAAGAACTAATCATCAGAGAACTGAATTAGTCAAAACCTCAAATAAAATGAAAAATTCAAATTTTTAAAAATATATATATGATATATGATAAAGAAGAGTTGTAAAATTATAATGATTTAGCATCATTGAGAAGATATTATAAAGCATAGGTAAATTTTTATTAACAGCAAAAATGAATGAATAAAAATGAATTCTTCAAGATTGCCAAATTCATTTATATAATTGAAATAAAGATATAGAAATTAGTAAAAAGTTAAATAAATACAGAAATATAACATAAAATACTGCTAGTGTATATCAACAATATTCCAAAGATACCTAAATGAAAGCAACAAGAAAGGTATGTACAGTATATGTATCCATTGCTTAATGCAATTTTGCTTAATGTGGGATTTGATTAATACTCAAAATTAATTGTGTTAATCCCTTTATATATGCAGAAGTTTTAATTTATGCAGCTTTACCAGCTATCTACTTAACATAGATACCGTATTTTGATTAATGCAATTTTGATATATGTGGTAGGATCAAGGGATCAACTAACTATATTAATCAAGGGATACTGGTATCCTAAGGAATGTATATATTCAACTTTAAGAACAAATTTTGAATATAAGAAAACTTTTTAAAAATATTATGATATGCTTACTCTTCAATCTAATTTCCACAGAGACTAACTGATACATTCAACTTTTATTTGTATCAGACAGGCACAGAGGATTATATGCATCTTCTTAATATGTTTAAGTCTTTTTTTGATCTATTTTACGTCTTACACAAACATATTCCTGATGTCTCCCTAATAATGACATCTGAATTTGCCACTAATCTGTGCAATAACTTACTTAAAGTTAATTAGCAGATATATTTCTTTTAAAGAATAAAAATTTCTCAGACTGTGGAAGCTTGTTCTGCAAATATAATTTGAACTTTATAATTTTACAGCAAGATGAACTACAATTCTATACCAAGAACAAAGAAATACATACATCATTTAACTGTAGTATTTCATATAATAGAAAATTTAAACTAATTGATTGTTAAGACTTATCAGAACAGATTGTAAAGTGATTTAATCCATTTGATACTAAATTACTCTTTGCAAGAACATGTATATATTTTTTAAAAAACAAGATAATTCATTATTAAGGCACTTACATCATTTCCAAGGTTAAGTCATCAAGGCACAGTATGACTAAAGCTTATCTTTTCCTCTTTACATATTAAATTATCAGATATATATTTGCTTAATTTCTTACAAACTTCAAATATAAATATTAAATGTTCTCTTAACATTTGAATATATAAGTTTATTGATTTTTATCTATATTCTCAATCCAGAATCTTAAATCAAAGTCAAGAGTTAACCAATAAGCATTATTATACTTCAAATATCAAATATATTGATATTTGAAGTATAATAAATGTTAACTGATTAAATTATGACTTTGAATCTTAACCCTCAATTGTGAATATAAGTATCAGTGTTTCCCCTTTTCATGTCTCTATTCTTATTATAGCACACACATCTTTACTTATTGAAATCAGTTTCAATTTCATAAATACTGTATTTATAAATAGTGTTATTTCTGTTTGAACAACAAGATGATCTAATGAGAAAGTTCTATAAAAGTAGACAACTACATTTAATATATTTCCAATGTACTAAAACAATAAAATATGGCTAACACTGACATGCGTTACTTGGAGGAGGTGGATTTTCAGTGATCCGAGTACCTTTTGAAGCATTCATTAAAGTTGGATCTGAATCTAGACTTTCAGACATTTTATTGCAGATTCCATCAACCAAATGTTCAAAAACAGTTGTAACATTGATGTTCTCTTTGGCAGAAGTTTCAAAAAATTCTAAACCCAGCTGCATAGATAACTGCTTACCTCGTTCTGCTGAAACTACCCGTTCATCTTCCATATCACATTTGTTTCCAACCAAAATAACTTGTGCATTATCCCATGAATGTGTTTTAATTTGGGTGACCCTATTATAATAAATATTTGAAGTATATAGAATTTAAAAAACAATCATTTTAAGTTTAAATTTTATATATATAATAAATCTAGATATTTTAATTAAAGGAATGATAAGATAGGTAATTCCTAACTCATTTCACTCTATCTAGACTTTATTAATGGTAAATTTAATGCTTATCATTTACTATTTTGATACAGATTACCATATTACCTGAAAAACACTGCAGGTATACCTCGCCTTACGTCGGTAATTGGTTCCAGGAAAACGACGTAAGTCGAATTTGCTTGTCTCCGAATCTACTTATCACTAGGCTAAACCGTAAATTACCATTCCCGGTTCTGTATTTTATTTATTAATGCATTTTTAATAATATATAGTTAATAAAAATCTATTTTAAGCTTACAAACAAATAAATTTTAGTTTTTAATATAGTACAGAAAAAAAGTAATCTAAATTTACGAATGCATGTACTGTAAATACAGTTCATACTTGTATATATTTTAATATGATTTTATGTGCTTTAAACGTTTATCTAGTGATATTACGACTTCAATATTTGTAGCGGACAGACGTAAAGTCGAATAAAATGACTTAAACTTGATTTTTATTTTTCCATATACTTTTTTGACAAACGACGTATAATCGGGAACGACGTAACTCGAAACGACATAAGTCGAGGTATGCCTGTATATGTAAAGTTAATGAAAAAAAAATGATTTTTCATTAATTTATATATAGTGTTTTTCTAATTTTCCTAAATATATTTCTATTTATAACATACAAACCAAGCAAAACCATAGCTACAGAACAAGCTATTATTTTTTTTAAGTGCTGTTCCCACATGTATCTGTATTTAAGAATTTCCATTGTGACATGTGGGTTGCTTAGTATAGCTATTTTGTGTAATGTGACGCATTTGCTGTTGTTTAGGCTTAATACTTTAGACTTTTGTGCAGTGTATGTAGTAAAATGAATATAGAAGACTGGACTATAGATACAATGAGTATCTTATCCATTCTCCATATCATTTCAGACACTATTTCATGGCCAGTTCTGAGTAATTTTTTCATTATATATTTATTTGTATGTTGTAGATGTTTGAGATGCCTATTTCTAGATGTATATGATTTTTTTGTTTTGTATGGCAATGAATAATATCTGATCTATTGTGACAGATTACTTTGTCTGTGATTATGATTTCATTGTAGAATATTGTGTGTGTATTATTCTAAGACTATCTGTGCTGTGTTTTTGTAGTATGGTTGCAGATTGTATAACAACATGCTTGTGTGCAAGCTTTTCACATATTATGCATGCTATTTGGTTATGTTGATGTATAGTCTATATGTGTTAAAAGCTTGCAATCAAATATATAAGTTGTAGAGTTTTGCACTTTATGTGGATTTCCTGCAAGATCTTGTATGGAAATAATAAATTCTCATATCTCTTCAGAGAGACATCCCAAACCAGGCAGTAGTTTCATACATTTTATTATTATATAAATAAATATGTAATTACCTAAAACTAGCAATAATTATCTTCAAAACTAATGTTTTGAAGATAATTATTGCTAGTTTTAGATAATTATTTATTTATTGAATTCTACACCAGTAATATCGTGCTGATTGTATATTATTATATATATTATTATTATTATAGGTGATTGTATTATTATTATTAACTGAAGATGGATGCTTAATGCGTTTGAAAACGTTCTTATGTTATTAAAGAATTTTGCTGGACTTTTGAATGGTTTTTATATTATTTATTATATTATTATTATTATTCCTAAATAAATAATAAAATGCATCAAACTAGGCTTATTTCATTCTCTCAGAATTAAAATACTTAGAAGTAATTAATATATTTACATATGAAACTACATAACTCAGAAAACAACTGACCAATCTTGAACACTGTTAAAAGATTCTTCATTAGTAACATCATACATTAGAATAAATCCTACTGCACCTCGATAATAAGCAGTAGTGATTGTCCTGTATCGTTCTTGACCTGCAGTATCCTAAATAATTTGGAAAATTTGCAAGTTCAAAAATGTTTCTATAAGTTATAAACACATTAATACTTTTATAAAATTTACCACAATAAAATATTTTTAAAACTTACCCATATTTGAAGCTTTACTTTTTTATCTTGTTTGAAGATAGTTTTTACTTTGAAATCAATTCCAACTGTACTCACAAAAGCAGAAGTGAAAGAATCATCAGCATATCTAAAAAGAAATGATGTTTTTCCAACACTGCTGTTGCCAATAATAAGTATTTTGAACATATAATCAAAATTCTGATCAGCTGTATCTTTTTGATTCCATTTTTGATCTTGCATTCCTGCCATCTATAATATTAAATATATTTTAAATTTATTAGTTTAATCTTATATCATATATAATAATTTCTTAATATATAATATGCATAAGATAGCCACTCCAACAGAACATTTCCTTGATTTATGTTTGACTGGCAATATCTGGTTTCTTTTCCCACTTGCCTTTAGTGGAATATTGGTAGAGTAACCTTTCATTCACAGGGTATTGTCTAGTTTACAGATGGATCCAAAACTGATAGCAGCACACAGGTTCTGGCATTTGTGAGGGACACTCAGAAACAAGCTTTTTTGATCAACTGGATAGGTTCCCTACTGCATTTCAGAGTTGCTAGTTATTATTTGGATGTTGTGTTATTATTTGGCATTTTTACACTTATTTTACATAGAGGTCCACTTAGTAAGATTATCTACATTGTTTCTGACAGTCAGGTTGCTTTAAAGGCATGCCCAAATAAATTTTCAGGCACTTGTTTGGGAGTGCTGTTTGCAACTCAATGAGCTGCAAACAGTATAATATGGTCAAACCTATAATATGGTCTTAATCTTGTGGGTGCCAGGACATGAGAATATTGCTAGCAATGTAAGTACTGTTTTACTGGCCAAATAGGTAGCTCGATATGCCTTCATAAAACTCGAATCAGCTCTTGGCACTTCTTATAGAATTTATAGCCATTAAAGATTGAAATCTCTCCAATCATTCTAAACAGTAGAGGTTAACTCACCTGGTTTAAAAGCAGAGCAAGACTTTTTTGCCTAGTCTGCTCCCAGGGTAAACTAAAAATATGATATACTGTCTTTCAATAGGAATCATGTTTATTTTTGGTTGGTGTTGTAACTGGTTTTTACTACTTTTGTGCTGACAAATTTTTCTCCTCCACTCGTCAGATCTGTTGTGGAGACTCCTCTCCATCTCATTAAGCCATCTTTTTGATGCCTTAATGAGATGGAGAGGAGTCTCCACAACAAATCTGCAGGTTTTGGTCATCATTAAGCCATCTTTTGATGGCTTAATGATGACCAAAACCTTTTGTTGATAAAATTTTTTTAACAATTACAAATCCCAGGTTTAAAACAGCAATTTTGTATATTTACACTGGTAGCAAAAGTAAGTTTAATCAATCTGATTCTTCTTCAACTGCTGTAGATAGTACTTTTTCTTTACAAATTAAGTTTTAAATAAAATTGTATTATAAACTGACAATTTTCCATTCTCATGTCTCTTACTGCACAAATTAAATAGTATTTTTACTATAAATTATTATTTTAATTGACTGTTTCATATTTCTTACTAATTTTTCAAATTATTAAATACCAGTGCAAATATAAATTTGACATTGGCTGTTTGAAAATTTAAGATTTTTTCATAAAATTAAAGTTTACATCATAAATTTATATAATACTTAACCTATTTATTTTTATATTCTTAAATTGTATTAAACAATTGCAATGTTAATACTAATTTTTAATTTACTAATAATTTAAATTTGCTCACTTTATTGCTATATTTATTTTACTTAGAAATAAATATAGCAATAGATAATTAGTAGAAATAATTCAGATAAATTTAAAGTAAAATTTATCTGAATTATTTCTACTAACCTTTTCTAAATTATTGATTGCTGAGAGAAATCATTTGAAAAAATAGATGATAAATTTACTCTATATTTATTGATTTATGCTGTAACATCTGTTTGTAAGTGTTAGAAAAAAAAAATTGCAGCTCTGAATGAGGTGGTCAGCATCTTATCAGAGCTGTAGACCATGCCCACAGGAGTAAAAAAAAAAAAGTCAAAGGAATTGATAGTCTATATACAACCTTTTACAAGTTATAGTCTCCTGAAATACTGACAGGCTGCTTATTACACATGCAATAGGCTTAATGGAGTGCACAGCATAACCCAGTGTGTGCCCAAAAACTGGTCAGTGTAATAACATTTCTCATGTTTTATGAGTTTTTAGTCATCTCTAGTGAAGTGGAAAACAACTGATTTTTAGCTTTTTTTTCCCCCCAGAAATAACTCTGAATTTTTTCATTTAAATTTTACTCCATTTTTGAGTCTCAAAATTCCAAATTCACTGGTTTTGAGAGGGGCAAAGGAACAAGCAAAAAAGTCAAGGAAACAGATGATCTACAGCTCTGATAAGGTCCCAATCTCCTCATTTAAAGCTGCAATTCTACCAAAATAAATCATACCAAATAGTAATTTATTTCCTTCATTTAACTTTGTTGTTATTATTTGACAATATAAGTATGTTCACTGTTTTCTACTTTATTGGAGATTTTTAGAATACCTTTCTTAATTCTCAAACACATTCATGCCTTTTAGCCCATTAAAAGAGAGAAATTACCAAAGAAATCTGTGCAAAACTCAAACACTTTCAAAGTTATAACATTCTGATGTAACTCAATGCGTCTTCAATTTAAATTTTTTAAAGACTTTTATCCTTGAAGATGAAAGGCTGCAAAATACTTGGGAATCAAAGAACACATTCTACTCTTTTTAATAAAGCAGAATACAGTTGACTTTAACTGGAGAAGCCTTAATAAATATGTTATTTAAATTTATACACATTTCTCACATCTTAACATGTATTCTCATATTACAGTCATACATTGTTAGAATAAATATAAAAGAGGAATGAATGAAAATCTAACTTAAATTACTTTTTCATTGTTTTAACCTAACTTTAAACTGTGTCTGTTTTTCTATATAAATATTTTCTTCTCCTACTGCATTTCAGAGTTGCTANAGCATTAATAATATAGAATTAGGAATAAACAAGAAATTGTCAGTTTAAAGAAATAACTTATTCATAAACAAATCTGTAAAATATTTGAAAAATATTACATGTTTGTAATGATTGAAAAAGGTCAGGCAAATCCGAAATGCATTTTGCTGTCAATAATGTAAAAAAACACATCAATAAAACAAATGTTATTTTAAGCTCAAGGTTTCTGACTAGATAAAAAATTTGATAAACAAAAAGATTTTAGTTGCATTAAGTAAAATAAATGATAAGCCATTACTCAACAAATAAGATCATTTGTTCTAAATATCACTTATGGTAGCTGTTATTTCATTATGAATGTGTCTCTTTAATCCAACAAATTAAGTTTGGTAGACTATCAATACAGCTTTCAGGTTAGACACTTCTTTTATTGTTTTGACATATGCATTTCAGGCATATATAAATTTGCTAAGCCCCTCTTCAGTGCAATAATATGGTTCTGTCTTCTAAAACTAAGATGTATTATTGCACTGAAGAGGGTATTATATGGCGTATTATTGCACTGTCTTCTAAAACTACGGTGTATTATTGCACTGAAGACAGAACCATATTATTGCACTGAAAAGGGGCTTAGCAAATTTATATAAGCCTGAAATGCATATGTCAAAACAATAAAAGAAATGTCTAACCTGAAAGCTGTATGGATAGTCTACCGAAGTTAATTTGTTGGATTAAAGAGACACATTCATAACATTAGATCATTTGTGTTATATGCTTTGTATGAGATTTTTACCAAAACAAGAAAAAAAAATTGCTTATTAATTTTTCATTTTCATTTTACTGTATTATCAGACAAGTTCAATTTTTAATTCTGGTTTCCTCTATTTCATGCCTTTAACAGTAGTCTGTAGTTAATATTGTTCTTTATTGCCTGTATCTATTTGGTTCTGACCAGCATCTTTTCCTTTTACTCATTTATGCTGACCTTAGTGTTAGAATGGTATAAATTTTTGAAATGTCTGAACCATTATATCTTGTACTTTTTCAAATAATATTTTTATATAATTTAATTCCCAACAAACAATTTCATTTAATTTCCTTTCTGTCTTTTTGATTTTGTTGTTATTCTGAAACATTTCATTTCAGAAACAATAAATTTAAAAATTTATTGTCTTTTGAGTAGAATTTTGAATGTTACAGTTGAAATTATAATAGCATTTTGTAGTTTTGTTTTATTTAAATTTACATTCAAGCCATATATTACAGTAATCCAGTTTTATCTAATTATTAAATTTATCATCATCTTAAAATTCAGTATTAAAAGAATGTCATTAGCATATTTTAAGTCATATGAATAGAGGAAATAAACTTAAATGACCATTTATGCTGATTTCCTTTATTCTTTCCAAAGCTTTGCTGACAGTTTCTTCTAAATAAAAGAGATAAGAAAGAAGGTATCCCTGAGTTAGTCCATTGTAAATTACTGTATATAATCTATATACAGTATGTTTTTATCCCCATCTGTTACCATCATATTACTGCAGTACACTTATGAACCTGTGAAGATATACAAAACAGCTGCACATGCTTATTATTTTACTTCTTAATTCATCTTTAGTTCTTATTCAATTCAAATAATAAAGAACCAGTGAAAAAGTGAGATAGACAAAATTGACCAGAGATACAAAACTATAATAAAGCTATGTATAATAAATTATACAGTCAAAATTCATCAGAAGTTTAAGATGCAGGAAGAAGACCTACATCTTGAACCTTTCGAAACATACAACTGCATTTGAAACACAAGTGCATAAAATTTTGTAAAAAATTTATGCACTATGTTATCTCAATTTCCATTAAATTTACAAAATACATTGCTTCGTGAAGACTAGAAATACACTGAAATAAAAAAGCTATGAGGGTGAGCCAAAAAGTAAGTTGCACTCATACCAAAAATACAAGTATGAAACATACAGATCAAAAGTCTTTGGTATGAATGTACAATCTAAGTGTTAATTTTCAACGTAATCAGCAAATTTATTTAAACATTTATCGTAGCTTGGCAGGAGTTTTTCTATTCCTTCTTGGAAGCATTCCTGTCCAACATGCAATAACCATTCTCATATCGCATTTGTGACGTCTTCATTGGACTCATATCAGCAATTCAAATAGTCCTTTTTCATGGGGCCAAACACAAGGAAATCACAAGGTAGAAGGTTTAGACCATAGGGAGGATGTTCCCATATAGTCTGAATTTTTGAGCCTTTGTGATGACTGCTGAATAAACTGTGGCAGTGTCATGCAAAAGCTTTCTTGACGTACACTTCCCCCAAAATGGCATTGAATTTCTGTAGGATTACACTTTTTTGCCTATAAGAAACGAGTTTCTGCACAAACTTCCAATTTTGATGATACATCCAAATGACATGGCCTCTTACATGACTGAAAGCAGATTAATTTCTGCAGCCATGTTGACAAATCTGTTACACCTTGTAGCCTGAAGTAATACCAACATTTCCATCAGATTTTATCTAAATATCATTTAACAATGAAAAGTTCTTGCCAATTGCAACTTACTTTTTGACTCTCCCTGGTATTACTATAAAAATTACAATTAACTATATATGTACTTAAACTTGTGTTTTGTAACACTTGTTTCATTTTACATTGTGTATCTACGATGGAAATATCTATAATAAGTATATATTTAATGCCTTTTAAATAATTTTTAGGAAACTTCCATTATCCATCTTCATTTATTCATGAACAAGAATGTAGACAGAATTTTTTAAATGTGAATCGCCCACATAATTGATGGCTTGCATAGATATAAAGTGAAGGTAGGTTGGCTGCTGTAACAATGCAATAGTCCATGATCTCTAGCAATACATTATTGTTCAAGAAGCTAACAAAATGATGTCAGCTTCTTGCATGTCATATATACAAACTAGCAATAGGTATAAAAATGCTCAATAGAAAAAAAGCTGAACATGAATAAGCATTAAATTTTATTCTTAACTTTGTGGCTGATGCACCAGTTTTTCATTCAGTGGTTAACTGCTTGTGACATACTTCTTTTTTTACACTGTTTATTTTTAAAGTCAAGTGGACTAGTAGCAGCAGTAGGTCTAGCAGAGAATGAAGGAGTGAAAGAGTGTTTATGTGGGAAATGCATTCCTGTGTGGCTACATCCATGATGAGGATCCCAACTCTAACATTGCCACATAATTAAGATTCTGTATTAGTAAATTTTTATTAAACCAAATAATTTTAAACAGTACAGTGATTTATTTGTCAAATATTTAATCTACAATTTTATACATCTTAGTTTAGTTTCATCTTTGAATTATTTAAGCTCAATCACAAAAATGCTAAATTATATTAATTTCACATTCTTAAAATCGTGTTCAAACTTAATACTTCAAACTTACATAACGTACTCAAACTCCAGCTGCAAAGATATTTGATACTTCAAATTATTAATTTGAAAATTTCCATTAACATTTGCCTCATTTGTTTTCATCAGTTTTAGTTTATAAAATTCTTATGTCTAAAATGCAATTATCCAATTTATTCTATTTATATTTAACAACCTAAAATAAATATATGTATGTGCAGCTTAATGACAGACCAAATACACGATAAGTCTTATAAGATTATAATGGAGCTGAAAAATTTGTAGCTACCTAACCTTTCTATGTTAGATATGCTTATATACATAAATACTTATTGTGTTACATATAGCATATATAAATAGTAGACTATACCTTATAGGTTTGTCTAAATATACTGTGAGGGTTAGGGATTTCATGTTGTAAACTTTAAAATTTTGGAAAAATTTTAATTAAACTTTAAATGCAACTTTATCGAGACGGAACGAGTTATAAAAAATTAAACGAGATAGGGGAAACATAAAATCTGGTTAAACCTTGATTCCCACGAGTTGGGTTCCTTGTTGAGATGACTACATCTCTGTGTCACCTGTCAAAGAATGTTAATTATTTAACATTCTTTGTACTTTCCTATTTGTTTTTGGCTACATTAAAGCATTTTTTGAAAATATACAGTAAGGTTCCATATTACCCCGATTTTCTCTAAGCCTACTTTCTGACTTTTTGTACAAGCCTACAAAAACCACTCATTGGTCCAAGGAGATTGTCATCCCTGACAAAATCGGGGAAAGGCCCAAAAAGAGGACTTTGTATAAAAAGGACAGGCACGATGAGTAACGTCATGGAAGTTATGATTTGATTGTGTATGTGTGCCGCACAGAGATTTTCTTCGAGAGACTGTTCCTGTTCGTCAACCAACACCCCTCCTCGCTTACTGAACTCTAAGATATCAACAATTCACCTACTTAACTTCGAACTGTGAGACTTTATCGCAGTTACTCAATCAACAGTATAATATAATTTATTTATCCTGCCTGCGCACTATTGTACGCTCTCTCTCTCCGCGAAAACCAATTGCAAACTCGATTGTAACTAGGAATTGAACTAAGATGAACAGGATTCACGTAACTGATATGTAGCAACTTAAATTCTGATGTATAACTAACTTAGATTTCATATAAATAAATGGTTGTTTATGTTTAACCATCTTTGAGTGCAGTTTCTTCCATTCTTCTCTCCATTCTAGGTCCAAACCTCATACGTAACCGCTCGTGCAAACTTGTGGTCTCTGTATCGACCTAAGGATACAGTGGTGTAATCCTGACGTGGTATTGAAGAGATACCGACCCAATGGTCACAATACTCTACAATGTTTGCTTAAAGGTAAAGTTGTTTAATGGTGAAACATATCTGTCATTAAGTGGTGCATAACTGAATACATAATTACTTATAAAATATTAATGATTTATTTCAATTCATTAATGAAAAGAAGGCAAAATTAAAATTCAATAAGAACGTCCTACTGAATAAATTTTATGACTAAATAACAAAAAAAAAGAAAAAAACATACAATGATTTATTTTTTCAATTTTTTATGATATGGCTATGGTTTTCTTTATTAATAAATCCAACTATGCTAAGAAAACCTAAGATTAATTATTGAATCAGCCTTATCCTTGCCTTTATCAGTACAACAATTTTTAAAAAAACATTAGAGAAATTACAATGCATGGCTTATATATTGCAAAAGATTAATGTAAATTCACAGAATGAATTTTCATCTTGATTCTATAACTATTATTATCTTAAAAAAAACAATTCAAATAAAGATTTTATTTATTTTTTTATAATGAAACTATATAGTAACACTGATTATGAGTATTTAAGACAATCAAAAATGTTTGTTCATCAAAAAGTATCTGCAAGAATTTTAAGATTATCTTGTTTTAAATTGTCAAAGTATATTCACTAAATCTATATAAAAATGTGTTCTCTAATGACATCAAACTTAGATTAAGAATAAACCAAACTGTCTTTCGGTATTAAAGTTGTTTAGTTTGAAAAGTTTTTAATTACAAACAAATACCCGAAGATGACATTTAAAATGCTGAAAGTACTTGTTTGTAATTAAAAACTTTTCAAACTAAATAACTTTAATGCTAAAAGACAGTTCGGTTTATTCTTAATCATTCAGCTAATATAATTCTTTAATGGTAATCATTGAAAACTATTAGTGTCTACAGTTCTCAGAGTGAATATAATTACACTGTAGCTAGAACAAAAGTATGACAACTTAAATCTTAATAAAAGAATTAATTGTCACAACTTCATGTGTTTTCTTTGTAGACTTTTAATATATGAATCAAACATATAAAATAGTAGTGGGCATAATAACAAACAAAAACAATGCCAAAATATATCTAAATATGAATGTCAGATTTATAACTCAGTTTTATAAAAATTGTATTAGTAAAATTAACTCAAAAGGTCATAACAAACGTTTCTGACCTTCTTCAGGTAAAATTTACAAATCAACAGTTCAATTGAATCTTATAATTGAGATGGGTTGATAATGATGATAATAATCACAGAACCCAAACGGTTAGGAGCTGAAAGTTGAAATTTGGTACACAGTTAGTCATGAGAACATACACTAAGAAGAGATTTTTCAAAATTCCTAACGAGGGGGGAGAGAGAAAGGGTTAAGGATTATCCCAAAGAACTCGGCTTCTACTTTACTATTTTAAATGTCATTTTTGCATTTATGTGGAAAATTGAACATATTTTTAGACCCTTCTAAAAATTCTCAATGATATTTAGTTTTCCATTGTATATAAAGTTGACATGGGGAGCGCATGCACATAAGTTCACTTTATTCAAACTCTTCGTCTTAATGCTTGATTTTATGTTCAAATTTATATTTATGAATAATTCTGGAAGATCTCGCTTATTTTTTGAATTTACTAAACCTGAAGAAGAACCCAGAAAGAGTTACGAAAACGATTATTATTTATCACTTAGTGGAACTATGCGCCGGTTAATAGTAACAGTGATTCTTAATTGTCATTATCCCGGTATGTAATCAGATATCTAAAAGTTTTCTAATTAGTCTTGGAAGAGGAGGGACCTAATTCTTGCACTCAGTGAAAACAGGTAAGATCGGCTATAATCTAATAATCTTAATCTTTGCTATAGATACTTTTTGTCTGAGCAATGCCAAGTTCATCTGCTAGTTAATTAATATTCAATTCAATCCACAACACAAGTGTTTTTGACCCTCTTTATGGATCTCTTGAAGAATACACAGAGAAGATCAAAAACATGTCTTAAAAAAATAAATGCTGGACTTACAAAAAGGTGTTAAACTTTCATTTCATTTTTCCAGTTTTAAGTTTATCTCAGTAGAATTATAAATATACAGTAAGACCCACTTAATGCGAGGGATGGGTTCCTACACAACAAAGCACTAAATGAAACAGCGTTAAACGAGGTCATTTTAACATAGAGTAAATAGGGAAAGGGAAACACATGACCAAAAATAATCAAATTTTACTTCAATTTTAAGTTATTATTATATTAATTTGCATAATAACATACCGTATCTTGATGAGTATAAGTCGCTGTCAAGTATAAGACGCACCCTTATTTTGAGACAAAAAATTTAGAAAAAACCTGTTTTAATGGGATTGTCTAAAGATGCATTTTATTTGTTTTTTTGTTCAAGAATATGACAGATGAATGAATCAATACCTTTATTAAACTGAAATAATTGTAATTTCTTAATGTAAACTCAGAGGTCATGTGATGACAGTTGACAGAACATGGTGGCGATGACTCGCGTGTCACTACTCTGATAATCTTGGTACTCTAGCCATTCGGTTGAGAAACTATCTGCTTAACAGACCACTGCACAGGTTGGTCCCTAGAGTGGACCACTACTGTAGGTAATTTCACTGTAAAAATGGTTACCTGTCGAGTATAAGACACACCATGATTTTGAGCCCCAAACAGTAGTAAAAAAATGTGAATTATACTCGTCAAAATATGGTATGTTAAATAACACACAATCATATGCACATAAAAATGTAAAGTTCATTTCTTGTGATGAAGATCCTGACTTTACTGAAATTCTTGTTTTTGCGATAAAGTCGTGTAATTTCATTTGCCACTTTCTTTTTCTTTCTTTAAGCAAATGTCAGTAGCAAATTGCATCCAAAACACCTTGTCTTGCTTTTGTACTCCTTTCAAAATCTGGATCATTTGCTACAATTTGATCAACAATTTCAGTTATCATTACCAAACTTTTACTGAGGAAATCTGTAGAGAAATTTTTGGGTTCTTCGTTTACAGAATCTCTATTTTCCAGTTCTACTTGAATTCCTTGTTCTGCCAGTTCTTGAAGGTTGTTGTTGGTAAGGCTCTCACCAGAAACCTGAAGTATCCTCCTCAATATACTCCTTCTCATCTACATCTCCTAGCCCTGCTGTATCGATTAGGCTGACAATTTGGTCAACCTAACAATACAATGATAGGCTCTTCTTGTTGAGAATTCTTGGATACCTACAGCCATAACTTCTTCCACACTCCATTCATGCATTTATCAGTTAATTCTTGCCAAGTGAAGTCGATATTTCCTATGGCATCCATAATGTTATATTTTTTCCAAAATTGCACAAAACAAACATAGATTTAAGGAAAGTACAGTGCTACGATGAATTGCCACCTTTTCCTGATTGGTTTGTGTTCATAAATAATGATATTATATAAGAATTAATAAACTGCCGTGATAATTTAAATCAGAGCAAAATTTTGAGCTTTTCTTTTAGGCTTCGAGCAGACCGCATTATATCGAATCAGTGTTAATTGAGGCAGAAATAAGCAAAATCTTACTGTAATTGAAAGAAAGTTAGATAACGCTTAAGCATAGCAATAATTATTTTTAATATATGTGCTTAGAACAAGTGATAAATATTTGCTTACTTTTAAAAATTCAGAAAATAAAATTTGAAATATTTTCAAACATTCTTGGTTCCAACATCAAATCAAAACTTTGAAACTGAACATAAAGACTTAGTTTAGAAAACTTTCAGAAAAATTCAGATAGTGGAACCAAGAAGTTCTAAAAACATTAATAATTCATTTGCTTGCTTTCTTACATACTAAATAGAGTGAAAAAAATTTATAATTGTTATTAGCATAATGTAATTTATTATCTATCATCATGGATAATTTGCTCCTTATATTTCAGTAAACTGTTTGGTCACTTTGGTGGACTGAAAANTTACTAATTATTACTAAAAAATATCACTGTATCACTTTATATGAAAACTGTTCGCCTAGATCGGACGGCAGACCTTTACAAGTGGTGGTCAGCAAACGCAAAACAGTATCCAAGCCTGACAGAATTCGCTAAGATTTATCTATCGTCTCCCAGCAGTAGTGTATATAGTGAGAGGCTATTTTCAGAAGCAGGTATAGTTTATGAGGAAAAGCGCAATCGTTTGCTATCAACAAATGCTGAAAAAATTGTTTTCATTCATTACAACTTACCACTGATAGATTTTAAGTATTAAATGTAATAATTTATGATTAAAATAAATACGTTTTTGAGTAATATGTGCGGTTTTTTTCCATGATTTGGTATTCGGTATTCGGCCGAATGTTGCATACTATTCGGCCAAATACCGAATATTAAAAAAAGTAGCCGAATACCGAATAGTAGCCGAATATTCGTGGCATCTCTAGTATGCACGCACTGCAACCGTCTCGGATTGCATCCATTAGCCACTCGTAGGGGAGCTATTTGACTAAGTGCATTGTTATAAGATTTAAAAAGTAAAAAATATTTTATATTTTTATGTACGTTTCTTGACAAAGCTATATTTAATTATAATTTTGTTTAAAAGTATATTCATGCAATTGAAGAATATTTTGTACCAGGTATGTACCAAGAGATCGAAAACGATCAGGAAGACGTCCTCACACTCGGTGGATTGATGAGATCAAGAGGCATCTTGGCACAACATGGACGTGAAGTGCTCAAAACAAAAGATTGTGGAAGAGGCTTGGGGAGACCTTCATCCTGCAGTGGATTGATAACGGTTGATGATGATGTACTGTACATCCACCACACATTTTATTTCACAAGTAAGTTTTTATTATTTTATTTTTAATTGTAGCCCTTATATCGTGGTTAGTGATTCAGAATGTAATTGTGATACTAAAAATACATTTAGAGAAGTCTGCGGTTTTTACTGGCTTATCGAACAAACGATACGAATGGACCCTAGACCATCATTGACGCGCGATTAACTGATTATCCCTGGAAGTCGGCTTCTTACAGAAACACAGCTACAGTGAGGCTTTTACCTGTCTCTGGATGGTGGATAAAGACGCCATTGCAGCTGTTCGTATTTTTTTCAATTCTGATATTTTGTCAGAGGTGTGCAGAGCCTACACCTCAGTATGCTCTCACATATTCATCTTCTCAGACACCTCACGGTAAACGGGTCAAGTCAGAACGATCCAGATGAAGGAAAATTCGGCGAACTGGCCAACTTGTTTTACTCAATCCGATGATGCAGCCTTTTTCAAACTCCGTCAGCTGTGTTTAATGTCTTATAATGTATCGTAGAGTCATACTAGCATGCTAAGACTATCAAACTACAGGTACAATGAAAGTTCCGAAGACAGTCAGCTTCTAGGAAGTCCATTCATAGAATACTGGTGTAGCGATTTTAAGGCATTTAGCTGGCATTACCAGCATGCAGTCGGATCAGATGTGATTATTTAAGTACAGTACCTAGTTCAGACACATAGATGTATGCGGAGTTTTACAGCAATTAAATTAATTTAACAATTCTGTCTGGGTGAGTAACTTTATTATCAATGAGTATACTTCGTATTTCGTAGTTTCTATAAAAATGTTTATTAAAAAGGCATAGTAACAGAATTGATATTTATAGAAATTTGAGTGTTATTATTTTACATCATAGTAATAGAACACACACTTCGTAAAGCAAGCCTGAAACTACAGTATGTAATAGATGCAAAATTTTCAGATAATATTGACCATAAAAGTTCTTGCAAATTTTAAAACCTCTTTGACACTGAATTTGATTTAAAGTTCTATTCTTAATTTTTTTTCATTCACATTTTACAATACTTTTATAAATTAGAGCACAGTTTAAACCTTTCAATCTTATATTTTCATTCTAAGCTGAGTAAGAATGTATATATTTTATGAGCGATAAATTTTTATTTGAAAAATAAATCCAGCAATATGTTGTGCAACTTTCTCGGCTGTTAAAAAATAACTTTTACAATATATTTTTAAGTATAATAAAAAATTTTGTGGCGCCATCTGTTATGAGATTTTGTTATAAAAATCTTTACTTTTAATTATTATAAAATGACAAAGGGCTTAATTTTGATTATAGTGACGAGTTTCATAAAAATTGTAAAGCATTTACAATTTTTATGAAAATTCTAGTTTGCTATTAACGAATAACATCATTATTAAGTTGGATTCCTTTCGATATATGACACACGACACCCCCTTATCTCTCCACCCCTCGACCTTTAACCAACAAAATTTAATAGCATCAATGTCCCTTATACACAAGCTACCATGCGACATTTACCATGCCAAAGGTGGATTTAGGTGAGTGCATAAGGCACAGCTGCCGTCTTGGGGGTGTTTTTTCTTGAGCAAACTCAAACACCTTACAGTCCTTAGATAGTAAGATTTTATAAGGTACAGTCAACCCCCCCTAAAACACGGGTTCCTATAGTTCGGATTCCTATATCACGGCGAAAAAATTGCGACAGTATTCGTACAAACATGCTAAAAAAAACTCGTATAATTCGGTAAAACGTCATTGCCGACTCGTGTCGCGACAGGATTGGTCGANAAACATATCTGTCATTAAGTGGTGCATAACTGAATACATAATTACTTATAAAATATTAATGATTTATTTCAATTCATTAATGAAAAGAAGGCAAAATTAAAATTCAATAAGAACGTCCTACTGAATAAATTTTATGACTAAATAACAAAAAAAAAGAAAAAAACATACAATGATTTATTTTTTCAATTTTTTATGATATGGCTATGGTTTTCTTTATTAATAAATCCAACTATGCTAAGAAAACCTAAGATTAATTATTGAATCAGCCTTATCCTTGCCTTTATCAGTACAACAATTTTTAAAAAAACATTAGAGAAATTACAATGCATGGCTTATATATTGCAAAAGATTAATGTAAATTCACAGAATGAATTTTCATCTTGATTCTATAACTATTATTATCTTAAAAAAAACAATTCAAATAAAAATTTTATTTATTTTTTTATAATGAAACTATATAGTAACACTGATTATGAGTATTTAAGACAATCAAAAATGTTTGTTCATCAAAAAGTATCTGCAAGAATTTTAAGATTATCTTGTTTTAAATTGTCAAAGTATATTCACTAAATCTATATAAAAATGTGTTCTCTAATGACATCAAACTTAGATTAAGAATAAACCAAACTGTCTTTCGGTATTAAAGTTGTTTAGTTTGAAAAGTTTTTAATTACAAACAAATACCCGAAGATGACATTTAAAATGCTGAAAGTACTTGTTTGTAATTAAAAACTTTTCAAACTAAATAACTTTAATGCTAAAAGACAGTTCGGTTTATTCTTAATCATTCAGCTAATATAATTCTTTAATGGTAATCATTGAAAACTATTAGTGTCTACAGTTCTCAGAGTGAATATAATTACACTGTAGCTAGAACAAAAGTATGACAACTTAAATCTTAATAAAAGAATTAATTGTCACAACTTCATGTGTTTTCTTTGTAGACTTTTAATATATGAATCAAACATATAAAATAGTAGTGGGCATAATAACAAACAAAAACAATGCCAAAATATATCTAAATATGAATGTCAGATTTATAACTCAGTTTTATAAAAATTGTATTAGTAAAATTAACTCAAAAGGTCATAACAAACGTTTCTGACCTTCTTCAGGTAAAATTTACAAATCAACAGTTCAATTGAATCTTATAATTGAGATGGGTTGATAATGATGATAATAATCACAGAACCCAAACGGTTAGGAGCTGAAAGTTGAAATTTGGTACACAGTTAGTCATGAGAACATACACTAAGAAGAGATTTTTCAAAATTCCTAACGAGGGGGGAGAGAGAAAGGGTTAAGGATTATCCCAAAGAACTCGGCTTCTACTTTACTATTTTAAATGTCATTTTTGCATTTATGTGGAAAATTGAACATATTTTTAGACCCTTCTAAAAATTCTCAATGATATTTATTTTTCCATTGTATATAAAGTTGACATGGGGAGCGCATGCACATAAGTTCACTTTATTCAAACTCTTCGTCTTAATGCTTGATTTTATGTTCAAATTTATATTTATGAATAATTCTGGAAGATCTCGCTTATTTTTTGAATTTACTAAACCTGAAGAAGAACCCAGAAAGAGTTACGAAAACGATTATTATTTATCACTTAGTGGAACTATGCGCCGGTTAATAGTAACAGTGATTCTTAATTGTCATTATCCCGGTATGTAATCAGATATCTAAAAGTTTTCTAATTAGTCTTGGAAGAGGAGGGACCTAATTCTTGCACTCAGTGAAAACAGGTAAGATCGGCTATAATCTAATAATCTTAATCTTTGCTATAGATACTTTTTGTCTGAGCAATGCCAAGTTCATCTGCTAGTTAATTAATATTCAATTCAATCCACAACACAAGTGTTTTTGACCCTCTTTATGGATCTCTTGAAGAATACACAGAGAAGATCAAAAACATGTCTTAAAAAAATAAATGCTGGACTTACAAAAAGGTGTTAAACTTTCATTTCATTTTTCCAGTTTTAAGTTTATCTCAGTAGAATTATAAATATACAGTAAGACCCACTTAATGCGAGGGATGGGTTCCTACACAACAAAGCACTAAATGAAACAGCGTTAAACGAGGTCATTTTAACATAGAGTAAATAGGGAAAGGGAAACACATGACCAAAAATAATCAAATTTTACTTCAATTTTAAGTTATTATTATATTAATTTGCATAATAACATACCGTATCTTGATGAGTATAAGTCGCTGTCAAGTATAAGACGCACCCTTATTTTGAGACAAAAAATTTAGAAAAAACCTGTTTTAATGGGATTGTTTAAAGATGCATTTTATTTGTTTTTTTATTCAAGAATATGACAGATGAATGAATCAATACCTTTATTAAACTGAAATAATTGTAATTTCTTAATGTAAACTCAGAGGTCATGTGATGACAGTTGACAGAACATGGTGGCGATGACTCGCGTGTCACTACTCTGATAATCTTGGTACTCTAGCCATTCGGTTGAGAAACTATCTGCTTAACAGACCACTGCACAGGTTGGTCCCTAGAGTGGACCACTACTGTAGGTAATTTCACTGTAAAAATGGTTACCTGTCGAGTATAAGACACACCATGATTTTGAGCCCCAAACAGTAGTAAAAAAATGTGAATTATACGCGTCAAAATATGGTATGTTAAATAACACACAATCATATGCACATAAAAATGTAAAGTTCATTTCTTGTGATGAAGATCCTGACTTTACTGAAATTCTTGTTTTTGCAATAAAGTCGTGTAATTTCATTTGCCACTTTCTTTTTCTTTCTTTAAGCAAATGTCAGTAGCAAATTGCATCCAAAACACCTTGTCTTGCTTTTGTACTCCTTTCAAAATCTGGATCATTTGCTACAATTTGATCAACAATTTCAGTTATCATTACCAAACTTTTACTGATGAAATCTGTAGAGAAATTTTTGGGTTCTTCGTTTACAGAATCTCTATTTTCCAGTTCTACTTGAATTCCTTGTTCTGCCAGTTCTTGAAGGTTGTTGTTGGTAAGGCTCTCACCAGAAACCTGAAGTATCCTCCTCAATATACTCCTTCTCATCTACATCTCCTAGCCCTGCTGTATCGATTAGGCTGACAATTTGGTCAACCTAACAATACAATGATAGGCTCTTCTTGTTGAGAATTCTTGGATACCTACAGCCATAACTTCTTCCACACTCCATTCATGCATTTATCAGTTAATTCTTGCCAAGTGAAGTCGATATTTCCTATGGCATCCATAATGTTATATTTTTTCCAAAATTGCACAAAACAAACATAGATTTAAGGAAAGTACAGTGCTACGATGAATTGCCACCTTTTCCTGATTGGTTTGTGTTCATAAATAATGATATTATATAAGAATTAATAAACTGCCGTGATAATTTAAATCAGAGCAAAATTTTGAGCTTTTCTTTTAGGCTTCGAGCAGACCGCATTATATCGAATCAGTGTTAATTGAGGCAGAAATAAGCAACATCTTACTGTAATTGAAAGAAAGTTAGATAACGCTTAAGCATAGCAATAATTATTTTTAATATATGTGCTTAGAACAAGTGATAAATATTTGCTTACTTTTAAAAATTCAGAAAATAAAATTTGAAATATTTTCAAACATTCTTGGTTCCAACATCAAATCAAAACTTTGAAACTGAACATAAAGACTTAGTTTAGAAAACTTTCAGAAAAATTCAGATAGTGGAACCAAGAAGTTCTAAAAACATTAATAATTCATTTGCTTGCTTTCTTACATACTAAATAGAGTGAAAAAAATTTATAATTGTTATTAGCATAATGTAATTTATTATCTATCATCATGGATAATTTGCTCCTTATATTTCAGTAAACTGTTTGGTCACTTTGGTGGACTGAAAAATATAACCAAAAGTCTGAAGTGTGACTATATATATTATGTAAGACGACAAAACACAATTATATTTTGTCTGTTCTTGGAAACTTCAGTAATCTAGTCTCTAAAATACCACAGAATCATATCTTTTGCATTTTGGGAATGAAAACCATCATAATTGCAAAAGAAATTCAAGAGTAAATACTAGATTACTTTACAATTTGATCAAATAGCCATTAAGTAAATATGATATATCAACACTTTAGATTTTCTCTCTCCAGAACACTATTGACATCCTGCTAGTTGTACATAATCCTTGTGCAAGCAACAGAATAAGATCTATAAATATAAGAATGATCTTTAGTATGATACTGTTTCAAAATTTTCCTTACACTTCTAGTTAGACAAGATACACCCAAAAAATTGTCCTATGGTCCTATTATAAATAATAATATAGAGTAATGACACCAGTAGTTGACCATTCTAAGCTGTTTTAGATTTTAATATTTTTTATTACAATATGTAGTAACATGAAAAGCAAAATTCATACATGAAAATAAAGTTTGTTCTACACTTATCATGGAAAAAAATTTTTTTAGACCTTCATTTACATCATGAAAATAAAACCTTTAATGACAAATTGTTCATCCAGTAGTCGACCAGCATGGTCACACAATCTTTGACAACTAGATTGTCCTTCATCAAAAGCCTGACAAATGTGGTAACTGTGAAAGGGAGACTTGATATGCATTTTCAGTCATGGTCATGTCATGAAAAAGCTATAAACTCCAGTATTTGATCACTGTGGTCAAACATGCAAGTTTACAGATTCAGTATTCATAGTAGTCTACAATCTCATTACTTACATCTTAGATCAGAATTGATGCAAATTATTAGCTACAACAGGTGCTTGGATAGTTTACCACCCAGAAAAACAACTAAGCAAACTCAATAATAAGCATTTTGTAGAAAATAAGAGTGCTCGTTAACTTCTAAAGATCTACAATATCTAACATAGCTGACTACTAGAAGCAATGTACAATAATTTTTTCCATCACCATGAGTGAGGCAACCTGTTATTCTTACATCATTCAAAATGGGATCATCTTACAATTCTTCCTACTCAGATGGACTAATTATACACACATTTCAACTTACACAATCAAATACTGGAAGTGATTAACAATAGGAGCCATCACTGTATATTTTCACAAAGTTAACATATTGTTATATGATTTCATTCAATTTGTTTTGATTTAAAATTTACCATTATTTGCAACTAACATTAGTGATTAAGCACTGAAGTAAACAAGTTTGGAAAACAACTTTCACTAAGCTCAGTGAAATAAAATTAAGGAGGTCTTTTTGAGTTATTTCCCATAATTCTTTTTTATTATTTTTGTACTCTTATAGGAATGTTTTACAACTCTGCAGGATGACACTAGAGAAAAACTGCACTAGCAACTTAGAGCACTTAGATTTTGGTGAAAGATTTATCTTTGCAAGAGCTCTTACAGAGATAAAAACTTGTCAAAATAGTTATATCAATAAGAGAATTGGTAATAGAGAAATTAAAACAAGAGAATGTACAAAACATTATTCAAGTTGTCAAAATAAAGTTTTATATCCTAGTTATCTTCCTTAACCACATACAAAGGAAGATAAAGGATAAAGAATATAAGTATAATTACATGTTTGAATGAGATGGTTGAGACCTTATCAGAGCTATAGACCATACTCATAGGTGCAAACCCAAAGGAACCATACCTCTATACGTGATCCCAACAAGATACAGCCCACTGAAATCAGCCTTCTAGGGTGCACAGGATCGAGTGTCAGGTCGCTCTGCTATTTGGCCCATGCAACTATTCTGGTTTTGAGCAACCTATTCAACTGTTCAAGGAGTACTTGATGTTAATATAGTTTTAGGAGGTGTGAGGATAAGCCCACACCTCCTAAAATTATTTAAGCAGTCACACCACCCACATAGAGGCAAGGCATCAAGGTGCAAACAACAACAAGTGCCGAAGTGCATGACTACACACGGAGTGCCAATAAAGGCAAATAATAGCAAGCCTTGACAGACAGTCAGCATGGAGAATAGGCAGTGGTACCGGTAACGGTAAAAACTGACCATCAGAGTGGAATATCCCGCAAAGGGTCGAATGTAAAGGTACTGGTATGGTTCCTTTGACTTTTTTGATTGTACAGGAAGCAGAAAACCCTCATTCAGAGTTCACATCTTATCGGTTAACGAGTTTTAAGGATAAAGTTTAAGAAAGCTGAAAATAAATTTTTGATATCATCTCAGCTTTTGATTATTACATTTGATATATATTAATTTAGTCTCGGTTATTATAATCCAAATTAAGATAATCGAGAGTAAATATAATAAAATTGAAATTTTCAATTTCAGTATACTTAGTTCAGATATAAGCTTAACAATTTTCGACAAATATCAATCAATTTCAAATCCAAGGCAGAAAAAATGCCAGAAAAAAATAAGTTTATTCATTTAAATAACTTTTATTGTTTAAAAAATAGTGTGGAATACTTAGAAAATTAAGACTTACTTCTTTTAAATGCTCTCAGATATTTAAAAATGATTAATTTGACAAAGTAAATTGTAAATTGTTGATTAAAATGGCGAAAGGATTTATTCAGATTTGATTTCAACTACACGAAAAGAAATTGACAAGTGCTGCCAGCTGTAGTGAATATGAATATATAGCAATAAATTTGATTATTAAATCGAAAATATTCTTTAATCAAATTATAATATTGCAAAAATACTATAATCTGTAACAGATTTTCTATATTATTATTTTTTTAATATAAACTTAAAGTAACATATATAAAAATGAGTCAATGACAGTAATTATAATATTTGACGACAACATAGAAAAACAATTTCATGTAGAACAACGGAACATTTTAAAGGAACCTTTAGTAATGTTGTAAGACCTCCTCTTGCCCGGATTCTTGGAGTGATACACTCGGACGTGGAGGAATACAGGCACAGTATGCTATCATGCAACAGATTTTTTCCACAAATTTAGCAACTGCCACTTCAGACCAATACGGCTAAAGCTGGCGTCCCATCAAGTCCCACAAATGTTCGATGAATGATAAATCTAGAAGATCGGGCAGGTCGAAGAAGTATGGCAACATGACGGAGACACTCCTGTGTGCTGCAGAACTGAAAAATGGCTGTATGCAGCTCTGCCATGAAAAAGCAACACGAGAACGCAGCATTTTTTTGAACATACCACTGTACCGTCATTGTTCCCAAACTGGCTAGGGGAATGATGGTCATACGAGGTAGCTCCCCAGAACAGCACGCCGACTGTGAAACTGCCTCACTCAACAATGAAGATTGGATTGAAGCGCTTGCTAATGGTCCTCACGTCCGTTACCAAATAGAATGGGGGTTCGTCGCTAAATACGATACACTGCCAATCTGTAGCAGATCAATGAAAAAAAATGCATAAACTTGAAAACAATTATGAGCAAAAAAAACCTTACAACTTTGGAAACGTTTTTTCGTTATCTTGATGATTATGAGACAGCCGGATGGCCGAAGCGATTCAGGTATCAACCTCTGCTCTGGAATCAGGGAACGAATCTGGACAGGGCAAAAACTCCAGGAATATTTCTGGAAGGATATGTCAAACCTCTGTCCCTCACTATTCTTCCGCGACTATTGTGACCGGGCGACAGTGTTATTAAAACAGGTGGTCTTAGTGTTTACGGGGCGGAAAGAGACGAAAATAGAAGAAGAAACGCAAACTAACGAAAATGGAAATAATTCGGATTAGTTAGTTGTACTAACTTCCATTGAGAAGGGGGGAAATACATACAAACACAATTCCTCGTCCATTTTTCAAAACATTTCTGAACAATTTTTAAAAAATAACTGAAATTCCGAACAGCTAATAACCCTAGTCGCATGTATGAAAATTTGACTACTAGTCGTCTATCTGCAAATAGCACGGGTATAGAGTTCTATAGTGCAGTGGCGTACCGTCATTGGAAGCGGTGGAAGTGCCGCTTCCCTTGTATTTTCTAAAAAATAAATACATATTGCGCAATTATTTTCATATTTTAACGTACTTTGGATTAATTAAAATTAATATTTTATTATAACCGCATTATGTATCTTATTACAAATTTCTATAAACTACACGTGAAAAAAATGATAAGATTGCTATTGTATATTCGAATATCAGTGGCGGAATGGAAGCGCTGTATTATCGAAACCGGGTCAACTCCCGAACAGCCAGATTATACACATTCGCGCATGCGCTTTACAGAGCACCAACCTCATGCAGTTTAGCTGGTGGAAGCTACACACATATAATGCTTCCAATGATTCTATCCCGGTCCGGTTCCGGGCTGTTAGCCGCCTGCCTACTAGATATTTGGCCGCCCTCGCCCGATTATGTGAATCGCGAGTAGATTTATAACTTAACCCAACCGATAGGAATTTACTGGTGTTTTTATGATAGTTCTGTATAGTTGACAGGACTCCCATCTTATATTACTTACGGATTTCAATGTTAAACCAGTGATATTACGATTTCGTATGTCCCATCTATAAGGGGATGTAGAAAAAAACGTGTACAATTCTTGTACAATGTTAAAAAATTAACTGTTACTTTGGCAACATCATTTACAACTAAATTTAATGAATGAGAGAGATGCACGAGGTACAGAAAAAGCTCTAGAATTTATTTTCCTTAAATTTACGATTTATGTATCTGTTGTCACGAAAATTTGTCTTTCCATTTCTTTCCCAAGTATTCAAGTACAATGTAACCAGGGCCTAATTTGGCACAATGCAGACAAGGCACTTGCCCGGGGCCCGTAATAAGTTCTAAACGTGCCATTGTTTTATTAGTATTGCGAACTACTTCATTATTAGCGCCATATTCAAGGATTAATAATTAAGAATAACATTACCTACTGCTCCGACATCTAACAACATCACTTAGAATTAGATAATGTTTGTATATGCGCATTAGATCTGTTCGGTGAAGTTCAGAATAAAGCAGTGTTTGTTGAGAAAAATATAATGTTTATTGCTGCATAATTTTGTAGCCCCAAAAATACAATGTAAGTAAGATATTCAAATGCAAAAATAAAAATACTTTAATTTTAAATATTACAATTTTATTTATATTTGTAGTAATACAAAATTTGTAAAGGGGCCCGTAAATATTATTTTGCCTAGGGCCCGCGAAGGTCTAAATTAGTCACT
>NW_019385316.1:121317-160904 GCF_000671375.1 Centruroides sculpturatus | reverse complement strand
GGTGCACACTCGGTAAGTAATCCTACAATTTTTTGTTTATAGCATAGTTTATATGGATTATTCCCAAAAAATTATACGTATTTTGGAAATGTTGAGTCGAATTAGTCTAGAATCGATTAATTTTATGGAAGAAACCTTTCAAACAGCCGTAGTCCGTAAACTGCATACGTGCCGGGCTGTGATTGGCTGGACTCGTAGAAAATGGATTCATAAAAACCGGAACGTATCTACAGTGTTATAGGGGGCGACTGTATATTATTTTCTTCCTTTTAACTTATCGCTACGAGTTTCTCCTCGTTATGTGAGATGACGTGTGAATGCGGTCGTTTCTGATTGCAACGAACAGGTGCATATACTGAACGAGAAATACAAAGTGGAACATACTCTTTCCACAGATGGTGATATCTAGGTTATGTTATTATTTTAGAAGTTGTCTTGTTACGTCATAAACAATTTTAGTTATGTGCAAAATGAGCGATCGAAGACGGAAAAAACTTATTAATTATACAATGAAGAATTTACACTTTAGTATTTTTACTTAACCTAAACAAATGTTTGAAATAAATAACTATATGTTTTGCAGTATAATTAAGAGTTGTTAATAAACTTAATATAAACACACATAAAAACCTTTACTTGACCAGTAAAAATATATTTAATGAAAACAACAAACGTTGTTAATAAATTTTTACAAAGTAATTATTGATACTTTTGACTCGTGAAAATAGATTACATTTCAAGTTAGACAGGCGTGATTTAGAAGAAAGTACTCGAATTCAAAACAAAACTATGCTAATGATGCAGGTATTAAGATTTAAACTAGAAAGTAATAAAAAAAAATAATATTTGATTCATTTGATTCATTGACAGTCATTACTAAGGCTCTTCCAATTCTCTTAAGCGACGATTCTGCTAAAGATAAACACACGGAATAATTGTAAAAAGCCAGGTTAAACACAAAATAAAATACAATAAAGATAGTTTTAGACATAACATATATCAAGGAATATAATTACTAAAACCATAATTTAACAAAACAAATAAACCAACTAGCTACGACAAGACTTTAATGAATCTTTTTTCCCACTCTTTCTTCTCTGTAAATTTCTCCCTATAAAATGGTAATTTGAAGTATTTATAACAATAAATTTATTGTATTTCAAGCATTAAGAAATCAATGCTTCAAATCCTAAAATAATGCATTAAAAAGCGTCTTGTACGAATGCCAAGTTTTCTTATAAATTTTTGGCATCTGTACAGTATTTTATTCAAAAATTCTCTTTGAGTTTTGGGAATTTGCTTCTGTTTTATAAATTAAAGTGATAAAAAATCAATGAATTAGTAAAAATCTGTAGGTTACAGAATACAGAGAAAGATCTTTATGTTACAAAGGAATAACTTTAATTCCAATTATAAATAAATATACACAAATTAAATAATGTTAGTACTTAAAAACTATAATTTAGAAATGTAAGGATAAAAGAAAAGAGCATTGCAAACGGAGAAGATAAGATTAACAAAAATTATACAATCCATTTTTATCCATCTTTGCTTTAATCATATTATCTGTATTATTGTTTAACAGAAATTTATCTGTTTTCAATTATCTTATTATTAATTTAACATTTCTAAGTCAACCTTGATAAGATTAACTAAATAATTGTACAATATTAACTACCAAGACTGTTAAGGTTTGGTTTATTTGTATAATGCAACGCGACACGTGGGCGATCTGCCCAGGGAATGCCTCCCAGAGGACTTTCTAAAGGAAACTGGCTCCTATTTAGCTGTTACTAAAGTAAAAAAAAAACCGGAAAACTCCACGTAGCCTGCCCTTTGGCCAGGCGTGAACCTATGACCAACTAGCAGTTTCAATGGTTTTATCCACTGATTGATCCGAGGCTATTAAGGCGCTCGTCTTATCACTCTGGAGGATCCAGGATTGAATCCAGGCAGGCTAAAACCTCAGGAATTTTTCCAAGGGTTGTTTATCCCGGATATGTCAGCCCTGTTCCTCATCACTCGGATCATATCAAGAGAAAAATCTTAGTTACGCTACTAAACGCTACTTAGTATAGACTCTTATAAGGAGGAATCAGAAGGACGATTGCCCTTCCTGAGATATTCTTACTTTCATGTTTCTTATTTTGTTGTTTATCAAATAATAATTTTATAAAGCAATAGTATATGAATAAATGTATTTTTAATAATCGTTACCCTAAAATAAATACAGTTCACGCGTGACGAGATTGTCCCTCTAGTTCTTAAACCGTATGCAACCGCTGTACTATTTTAAGACACGTTTTGTAAAATAGTAATAGTAGTTTTCACATATTTTTATACGTATATTGATTCATATTCATGAAGATAGATGCAATCGTATAATTATAAACGTTATTTTAATGACGGTCTACCAGTGGCCAAAGCGGTTCCGTTCCCTGAACGCTGGGAGTTCTTCATGGGTTCGCGCATCGTCAGAACGGGCTTGCCACGTAGAGCTTTCCGGGTTTATTCATGTCTGTAACGCCTGAATAGGGGCCTGTTACCCTTAAAAAGACCTCCCTGAAGGCATTCCTCCTAGGCAAGATCGTCCAAGTGTTGCATTGCCATAACTTAGCAAAACAAACAAACCAACTAGTTACTACAAGACTTTAATGAATCTTTCCCCCCTAATCTTTCTTCTCTGTAAGCACTAAGATAATCTCATTTTAACAAGCCCGTTATGGGATCAAACCTACAACGGGGCGGCTGGGTGGTGAGGGACGTGGCCCGACGGATCCCACGAAATTTACTGTGGATTTTCCAACCCGTCCTCAGAGTGGTAGGCTGCTATTTGATCGATCGGCCATCCGGCCGTGTTGTTATTGATACCCCCTATCAAAATATAGTCATACCATTTTAAATCTTTTTATTTATTTCTGTTTCTCCAATCGTCTCCTTTTATTTATTTATTTATTTATTTTTTTATGTAATTATTAACATTAATTTAATAGTTGAGTAGTAATTTTAGTAAAATGACAGAGGGGTCAGGTCTGCCTATAATTCTATCATTTGCCATGGTCATCACCAAACTACCAAGAAGGATATCGCGTGCGTATCAATAGGCTACTACATATATTTATAGCCCTGAATGGAAATTTTTCAAATCCTTCTTCGTCATGTTGATATATTCTGCATTTATCAGTGATTTGTCTTTATGCCATGTCCACGCTTTTCCATCATTGTCATAAATGCCAAAAACTGATTCCTGGATCATGTCACTCAACACTCATCTTGTCCTTTAGTATGTTTCTTACATCTCTCGAAAAACTCAAATTCAATTGTAATTTTTTATGCATTTCAATAAATAAATTAATTAAGATGGCAGCCATCCGATTTGAAGGATTCTGGATCGATCTGAACGAGTCAAAAAGAATCCAGGAATTTTTCGAGCGTGGTTTGTCCGAATATGTCGAGCTCCGTCTCTCACCACCTGGTTGCCCTATTAGGGCCTTGCCAAACTCACAATTGGCTTGCTAAAAAGACCCTTTTAGTGCCCGCAGATAGGAAAGAATTAATAAATACTAATTAATTAAGCGATATTAAGCCGACTTTTATGCTCTCAACAGAATGAAACAGTATATTTTCTGTGTAAAGTTTCCAAATATACTTGGCTTGAGACGTTACCGCGTTTATATATTCACATAATAAGGTCGACAACTTCACGCTAGTAGAACTAATATCTTCAGTTTTACTACATTTCTAGTATCGAAATGATAGATCTGTATCTCCTGCAAACATTACACATCCTGTTTTTTCTTACTTTCTATCGTTATTTTATCTCTGCACTGCTTTTTATTCTCGCAATTTCTAAATAAACATTAAGTTAATATTGTTAAAAATGTAACAATTTTATAGTATCACTCTATATTTTAAATTCCAAAGTTACATCACATTCTATACAAGTATAGGAGTATTGAATCCTTTCAATTTATTGCATTCATTTTTATTGCTTCCAGTTTGTTACTTTAACACAAATTACACCATTTTATCTTATCAAGTGCTTCCTGAAAGTCAATGAACTATAGGTTTATTTCTATAAATTACTACTTCGAATAAAAAGCAAAATAAAGAGAATTTTAGTGGTAAAACTTTTAAAAAATTAAGAAAGATAAAAGAGAAAATTTTACGGAAATTTTTCAAAGTATCCTAAATATATTTTCATTTTTTAAATTAAATTACTTTTTATCTACTTCTCTTTCGATATTGTCTTATCAGTGTATGGAAAATATTAACTGAATACGTGCTTATTAATACTGCAAAACTTTCCACAAAGATAAATGAGACCTTTTTCAGATCTTTCATATCTCTATGTATAAATATAAATAAACCAACCATGCCTTTGTCATATGTGCATTTATGTATTTATATATAAAACTTTTAATCTACATACTCTATCACTTTAAAATTTTTATAATTAGACATCATATCTTGTTTTTTTTTATCCTTCATAAAATTATAACATCATAGTTTTTAAAAGCGCTTTCTGGTCAAACAGTAGGTCTATAATTTAATTGAATCAAACCTAAACTTCTAAACATTAATATTCTTATTATTATTCCAGTTAGATATTTTCGCCTTTCTTTTATTTATTTCCTTTAAATGCAAATCTAACTTTATGTATCTAATTTCATGCATTTATTTTGCTTTTCTTCAGTATATTCTTAAATTTTTTCATGTAGATAAATATCCAAACAGTGCACCACTTTTACATTTAATGATTAATCATCGCGTGTACGATCAAAAGATGACGTTATATCAGGAAATATTCAATATAAACAGATGTAATAAAACGAATTTTATTTTTATCTTTATTCAAATTATTTTAAGCTTTTGTTCGATATTACAAAGCAGTAATTGTCATTTCAATTACAGTCTACATCCAATGGCGCGTTTGCGTGTTTTGAAATACAAAATACAGAGAAATAATGTTAAAAANACAGATATAATAAAACGAATTTTATTTTTATCTTTATTCAAATTATTTTAAGCTTTTGTTCGATATTACAAAGCAGTAATTGTCATTTCAATTACAGTCTACATCCAATGGTGCGTTTGCGTGTTTTGAAATACAAAATACAGAGAAATAATGTTAAAAAAATAATAAAAAGAACATTTAAAATAATAAAAATTTAAGATTAAAATATTAAATTAGTAGCAATTTTAATGTTAAATTTTTAGAAGGAATAAGTGGGAAAGAAATGAAAGAATAAATGCTTAATGCACTTATTCCTGCATCGTTTCACTTCTCTAATGTATTATATACGTTAACAGGTTAACTGTCAACAGTTTGTTACATATTAAAACTTAGTGTATTTAATCTCATTAAATTAAAAGTGGGAGTGCCAGTGTTTCTTTTTTTTTCGTTCTTTTTCTTTTTTTATTCTTGTCTTATCTCTAGCTGATGACACTTTAAATCTTATTAAAGTAATAAAAAGATTATATAAATGATGATAAATGAGTACAAAATGCCATCGCTTATTACTGAATGAATGAAAAATTACTAATATTTTTGTTATTATTGAATTTAAAATTATATTAAAATTAATTAACAAGTTGTTGTTCAGACTATCTATGATTTGCGAATTGTAGGCTAATTTTTCTCCTATTTTATCTATTTAAATTAAATGTAATTGTAATTAAATATTTGACTATAAATTAAATTTATATAATAATGTATAAAATCTACGCAGGCATAAATAGAGGGAGAGGCCAGTAGACTATTTGGCTTAGACAAATACAGAACAGCACCAAAATTGAATCTTTCATATTGAAAAAAATAAAATAAAATATAGATGAAAGTCATATACATTAAGTAGTAAAAAATCTGTTTTTCATTTCTTTTATTGAATTTATTTATTTTTTATTTATTTTCTCAAAAGATACTGTGGCCAGGTTGGCCTTTCATATTCATATATTTTTTAGGGCCCCGCTTTTATAAGTGGTCGAGGCCCTATCTCTCATCTTTCAGGCCTTTGTTATTATAATAATCAATTAAATCAGNCTGTGGCCAGGTTGGCCTTTCATATTCATATATTTTTTAGGGCCCCGCTTTTATAAGTGGTCGAGGCCCTATCTCTCATCTTTCAGGCCTTTGTTATTATAATAATCAATTAAATCAGAACTAAAATATATTTAGTTTTGTAGAAATTTAGAAAAAAAATTCGTTAATTTCGAATCTACAAAGTCAATTTTATTATATCTAAAATTTGTGATTCAGAATGTTTCGGTTAGATCTATGGTAACTTTATCCGAGATATTGAAGAACCACTTGAATGTTAATGAATAAATTTTAATTTATTTTATATATAGTTTCAAAGCTTACCGCATTTATAGAATAGATTAAATCGTATAGATTTATAATACACTGTTTAAAAGATAACACAAACAGCAGTACTAAGTTGTATGTCAATTAGGATTTTCTAAAGGACCTCAGATGCGCCTTAATACTCAATTTTGATCCAGTCAAGGCTGGATTTACACGTAAAATAACCAAGATACATAAGTTGTTAAGGCCTCAACTAAAAGACTTCAGCTTAGATTCCACAGGCTTTTAAATTTATTATTATATAATGAAAAGGAAATTGACTTATATGTTGTAACTTAGAGCCACAAGTCTAAATCCGGCTCTGGATACAGTACTTGGAATCCAATACTACAGTCGACCCCCTATAACACTGTTGATTATTCCGTTTTATATGAATTCTATGTTGTACGAGTCACTTAGATTTTACAAATACGTGTGTTGGGCTGTGAACGGCTCACGTATTTGTAAAATCTAAGTGACTCGTACAACACGGAATTCATATAAAACGGAATAATCAACAGTGTTATAGGGGTGTCGACTTGTATATTCTTCTATATCTTCTAGATTATACAAATTTACAATTGACACTTAATATTGTAGAAGAAGACAATTTCAAGTAATAGCTTTATATTATTAGGCTATATAAATTTTTTAAAAGGACTTTGTAACTTCACGCATGCATGGAGATTCGAATATCTGAAAATGCCACCGATAAACATTTATTTAATTAATTTGTTTTTATTAAATTACATCTTAACTACAGAAATGTCAGAGAAATCTGTAACATATCTGTAATTCTATACAACAATTTTCGTCAATGGCAATACCATGCTAGAATTTTACAGAAATATTATCTAGAAGTACATACAGGCCACGTGTTAATCAATGTTTCGCAATTGAGAATTTAATTATATTTATAGCAATTAGTCACGAATACGAAAGTAATATTATTCATTTCACTGTTAAAGCTTTCTGATTCTATAGGGAATTCTATTAGTCTATAGGAAATGATTAATGATTAAAACGTTATTCCCAAGCAATGCTGACTGTCACGATTTTTTCCGGTTTCATGTCAAACTGTATGACCTATGTATTATTAAATTAAAATAAACTTAATAACTTATTTTATTACTAACTTTTGGATACTGAATATTAATTTAATTTCGTTAATTTATTTTTAAACTTTAAATAATTTTTAAAATAATTCACGTGATTTTTACATAATTTTTTTGTTTTTTTTTTTGTTTTATTAAATACTGTAAGAGTTATTTTATTGTTTTTATAAAAATAAAATAAAATAAAATAAAATTATTTTTTAAATTAGTTCTCTGCTTTCCCATTTATTCAAAATTTCAATAACTTTTACGTTATGTAATTTTAAAAATCGTCTGCCGAAGTTTCCGGAAGTATTTAAATTTTCGTTAAAATTTTAAAAATAATTATCGCTTGCGATAACAAAATAAATAATAAAATATTTAAAATATCTTTATGATTGTTTTTTATTTTAAATACGGTATTTAAAATATAATAATAATAATAATAATAATAATAATAATAATAATAATAGCGTTATGCAAAGTCACATGACAATAATAACGCATTAAAGGTAATAATAAGAAATATTATAGTTTAACAAATAAAAATACAAAAAAAAAAGGTCCATAAGAACCATTTTAAATCTCAAAACAATTTATACATTATTTTTATTAACAGTTTTGTTTAAGAATTAAATTAGTTTGAGTTTTATTTTGACAAGTTTTTTATTGCGAAATTAATAAATTGAAATCACGTGATTAAAATTTTAACGTCATCGTCGGCGTATAAACACAATTTTGTATAATAATAATAATAATCTATTTTCCTTAATATTAACAGTTTTCAACGAGTTTTAATTAAGCAGACGTTTAATTTCATTTAATAAATACGCTATTATTAACTTTCGAAAGAAAAAAAAATAACCAATGAAAAACGCCGAGACTGAATAATCACTCCGCACTTCAAGGTCGGGGAAGGTGATTGTTTCGTCTGCTTGTCGACGTCATTACAAAAGCAAATGTCTGCCGTCGAGCTACCACCGGACGCTCCAGCGCCTCGTCTTTGCCATCTAATTAAATGGCCAGATTTCGACGGATACGGTTTTAATTTACACGCGGAGAAGTCCAAACCCGGTCAGTATGTAGGTAAAGTAGACGAAGGAAGCCCGGCCGATTTATCGGGCTTGAAAGAAGGCGATCGAATCATCGAAGTGAACGGAGTCAACATCAACAACGAAAACCATCGGCAAGTGGTGGAGAGAATCAAAGCCGTGCCTAACGAAACCAAGTTACTAGTACTCGAGGTGGAGTCCGACAAATGGTACAAAGATAGGAAAATCGTAGTCAAAAGTACACAATCCAATGTAATATACAGAAAAACACCCTTTCCACGGCCAGATTCTAACATTAAGCAAGAGGCACAGGTGAGGAAAGATAGTCCAGTACCCACAACGAATAGCTCAAATATTAAGCAGAGTTCTGCTGTAGTCCATGAAAGCCCTGTTGAAAATGCAAGATACAATGGAGAATCTTCTACTTCAGCTGGATCACCCTCACCTGTAAGTTATTCATTTTTCATGTATTTATTTTAATCTGTGATGTTTTTTCTGTTTGTGCTGTAGGTATACTGTACATACACACATTACACTTGAGTTGTTATGTGATATTGGTGTATTGCAACAAATTTAATGTATTTGTGTCCTCGGTGGCACACCTAGAGGGGGCTGACCTGCCGGTGGCTGACTGGTTCTGTTCCCCAAATGCTGGGAGTTCGGTCATGGGTTCGTGCCTGGCCAGGATGGTTTTGGCCACGTGGGGTTTTCTCCACACCTGTAAAGGCCCGAATAGGGGCCTGTTACCCTTAAAAAGACCTCCCGCCTGGAAGACATCTGCCTAGGCAGATCGCCCTAGTGTTGTGTTGCTGTAACTTAATAAACAAACAAACCAACTGAGGATACACTTCGAAAATGGGTCTAAAACTTATTGAATTTTGGCGACTTTTTAAAAAATTTATTTTTTTTTATTTATTGATTTATAAATTGGTGCTGTTATATTGGAGTGTTAATAAATTGTTCTATTCAAAGATTGATTCTACAATCAAGTATTAAAAACAGGCAAAACCGGGGACATCTGTCACCCTACCTGGCACCCCCAAAATAAAAAGAAAAAACTACTAAATTTTCTAATCTCTTTTCAATGGTGTCTTCTATTGCTATGTTACTTATGAATTAGCAATCGTGTGAGGGAATGTGCACAGAAAATTTCTTTTATCTGTTTGACTTGGCTTCCCTGATATTAAATCTCGAGTGTGCCGCTGTGCAACCTATTTTTTCTTTTTCTTATTTAAAAAGAAAAGTATTTAAACTTTTACATGTTAAGTTTTACAATTAAATTAGAAATATTGATAATTACCATTGTGCAATATAATTTAGACAATGAAAACTGTATTTCATTAGCAAGTAATTTCTAAGCATTGAGCAAATGTATTAATAAAAAAACTAATTTACATAATAGCTGTTGCTAATCACCATTCAAAGACAGATTAAAATTGAATTGATTCATGATAGAATCAGAAATAAATATTAGAAGATTACTACTGATCGATTTTTATGGAGATAAACTAGTTAATTGAGCACCAATTATAGGTTTTTATATTATTTGTTTTTAAAATACAGAACCAGGAACTGCTAATTAGCAGATTAGAAAATTGACTTGAGCAGTAATTTTATTTTGAAAATGATTATAAATTTATTTATTTNGACCTCCCGCCTGGAAGACATCTGCCTAGGCAGATCGCCCTAGTGTTGTGTTGCTGTAACTTAATAAACAAACAAACCAACTGAGGATACACTTCGAAAATGGGTCTAAAACTTATTGAATTTTGGCGACTTTTTAAAAAATTTATTTTTTTTTATTTATTGATTTATAAATTGGTGCTGTTATATTGGAGTGTTAATAAATTGTTCTATTCAAAGATTGATTCTACAATCAAGTATTAAAAACAGGCAAAACCGGGGACATCTGTCACCCTACCTGGCACCCCCAAAATAAAAAGAAAAAACTACTAAATTTTCTAATCTCTTTTCAATGGTGTCTTCTATTGCTATGTTACTTATGAATTAGCAATCGTGTGAGGGAATGTGCACAGAAAATTTCTTTTATCTGTTTGACTTGGCTTCCCTGATATTAAATCTCGAGTGTGCCGCTGTGCAACCTATTTTTTCTTTTTCTTATTTAAAAAGAAAAGTATTTAAACTTTTACATGTTAAGTTTTACAATTAAATTAGAAATATTGATAATTACCATTGTGCAATATAATTTAGACAATGAAAACTGTATTTCATTAGCAAGTAATTTCTAAGCATTGAGCAAATGTATTAATAAAAAAACTAATTTACATAATAGCTGTTGCTAATCACCATTCAAAGACAGATTAAAATTGAATTGATTCATGATAGAATCAGAAATAAATATTAGAAGATTACTACTGATCGATTTTTATGGAGATAAACTAGTTAATTGAGCACCAATTATAGGTTTTTATATTATTTGTTTTTAAAATACAGAACCAGGAACTGCTAATTAGCAGATTAGAAAATTGACTTGAGCAGTAATTTTATTTTGAAAATGATTATAAATTTATTTATTTTAGAAATAATTAAAATCAATAAAATTAAAACAGAGAAAAGTTATCTTTGTGTTAGTCTGCTATATACAAAGATGATCTGAAATAAGCATAAAATTTGCAACAAAATGCTATAAAAGTTGTTTTTATGCTCTGTAAACTTAATCATTCAAATAGTTTTTGGACCAGGATTTAGAAGAAGAGAGAACTTTAAGGTTAAATGTTGTTTCCAAAAACTGTACATATTGAAATTTTATTTGAAATTTATTCTTAAAAATTGTACATATTTGTTTATATTGAAATTTATTTACATCATGACATCTAATTGTTTTATGTTGCAAAAGAATTAGATGTCATGATGAGTTTGCATCTAAGATTCATTGTCTTTTTAGATAGTTTCAAGTTGATTTCTTAATAATTTTTGAAATGTCAATAATAATTTAATTTTAATTTGTGAATAATTTACATAGAGGTTTAAATGTTTCATATTAAAACTGTTTTATCTACAAAACTTAGTTACAAATTCACTAAATAGATTTTGTATACTTCAGAAAGTTTTCCTATTGAAATATAAGTTTTAAAAATTTAATTTAATTTATACAGTATTTTAAAGTTATTATCCAAGGATGTAAGTTTTATTAGTTTTCATTTTTTTCAGTTTGATTATTTTCAATATGTAACATCACCTTGACATCTTGCTTTTTTCTGTCTCTGAAATAAAAATTTTGACCTTTCCAACTAACAGTTAGATAAATAAAAATGAATGTCTGCCATTCTAGGTATGATTTATTCTTGTAATTTGATACCTAAGATATTTTTGAAATTTCTTTCTATATATCTGTCAATAAATAGAGTTTAAATAAAATGAGATATTTATTTTCACTTATATAACTATTGAGTTTATCAATATTTATGGTATTAACTTTGGACTTAAGTTTGTTATAAATACATTTTTCATATTTAATTTTTAGAAATAGTAATGATTAAATTTCATTTATTAGACTTGTTAAAATGCTTTTTTTGATGAATTTAAATGATGATTATTATTTATTTATTTTTCTAATTTATAAGGAAGATTCTTGCAACTATTATTTGAAATCTATTCAAATATTAAATTCTTAAGTGTAATTAAGCAAATGACTTTAAAATGATAAAGTTTACATTTGATTTTAATCAACATACAGATTAGAATAATGATGTAATAAAAGAGCTTGTTAGTTTCACCTCCAAGTAGAAGAGAGACTAGCAAGGGCCATTTTATGGGCACAGAAGCTCAAAATTAGTAAATATTAGTTATCTTTTATGAAATTCAGGAAATCCTCGTTAATTCAAACTCAGATAGTTCGAAATCGCGTTAGTTCGTAACTGTACTTTTGTCCTGGCCGGGGATATAGAGATTTATATGTTTAATTTTCATGAATTGGTTAGTTTGAAATATGGCTACTTTGAAATTTGAAGTTAAAATTCTGTCTGAACCTTGATATGAGTACATTAACTGGTTTGTTTAGATCAAAGTGTCTTCATGCTATAAGAGAACAATAGACCAAGAACAACTCTAATCTGGTCAATATGACTTTGCTTTTACAGGAACACATTTTTGGGTGTCACTTTACACTTGGACTACTTTTTTTTTTTTTCTCTTATAGTTGGTTTTCAGGATTGTGAGATTGGGCCAGTAGCAGATTTAGATATTTTTAGGACTCTAGGCTACTACATTTGGAAGACCTATTACTTTTTGGATGCTTTAAAAATAATTTGGGCTATGTTTCGAGGAATTCTACATTACTTTTTATAAAACCTTAGTCCCACATATATAACCAGTACAGATTGCAGATTTTAAATCTTTCAGGCTTCTATATAATTATGAATCAATACAAACTGAATTAAGAAATTAAATTTTATCACTTTTCGTTGTTATATTTTAAAGACATAAATAAAAAATTTTCTATTAATAATATGATATTTTAGAAAAAATAAGTTTTACCTTGTTTGTATCAAACATACAGGGGGAATGGTTCTCATAAAAGTATTGTTTCTATTCATTATATTATGGGATTGAAACAGACAGATGAAGAAAATAAAATATTTTAAAATGACTTAAAATCAGTTTACTACTTTATAATTTTTAAAATTATATTTCTCAGATAATGTAATTGTTATTACTATAATAATCAATTTAAAAATTAAATTCATTACAGATCTGAAACTGCTGCAAAAAAGAAATTAACTTTGCAATGAATTTTAGATCAGGAAATTTATTTTTAAAAAATTTTATTTCTTATTTTTTGTTTTATAATAAAGAAACAAATTATATTTCAGTTTTTTCTTCTAACATTAATGTAATCTTACACAATTATTTAATCTTTTCTCTATCCTCATTCTTACTTCTCATTAACTTAAAGCATTTTTTTTCATTCTGATAAAGTTGAAAATTAATTATTAAGAAAATATTCATTTTGATTTCATTAAATGAGGACTAAATTTAAAATTAATTTATTTCTTTTAATATTAAATTTAAGTTATTTAAAATAGATGTAGAAAATTTCTAAGGATATACAATAAAAGATTTATATACAATAAAATTAAAGAACACATTAAAGATACTACAGCAAAATGTGGCAGTAGATGCAAAAAGTTGGCTTTGCATGAAGCCTTGGATAGAAAAGTCAGTTCTATGGAATACCTATGCTCTTTGATCTTTTAAACAGATATATAATTGTTGATGAATTAGTTTAGATCAGTTTAGATGTACAGAAAGAGCAATCAAAAGATCATTAATTGAAGAGACTTTTAACTAAAGCAAGTCCTCCTATAATCATTTACAATTATTGTAGCTGAATTTTCTCTCTAAACAGTAATAGTAAATAAATGCTAGAGGCTGCAAACATGATAAAATTAGAATAGTAATAACTAAATTATATCTTGCTTATATTATTTAGCCTTTGGTAAAATTTGTTTTCATTATACTCTTTTTTGCTTAACATTACAGTTTCCAAGAACCTATTGATGACATTAAATGAGGACTTACTATACTTTCTAACAGTCTGAAAAAAATGGCTGATTTCAAAAACTGCAAATAATTCAATTAGTTAAAATAAAATGCTAAAGATAAGAACTTTTTATTAATTACTATTTATTATTCTCATACTATTAATTCACAAAAAGAAAATTTTGTATTACAATCTTCTATTTTTTAAATTTGTATATATTTTTTTTACCACAACACTTTTCATTTAGCATTCCTTAGTATGAACATTGCTCATTCAAAATACTAGTACAACAGTTTTCAGGCTCCAAAAAAAGTTTACTGTTTAATTGCATTTCTTATGAATTTTAGGCAGATTAATTTATATTGTTAAATATTTTTTGAGAAAATTATTTGTAACATGCTACAAAACATCAAAAATATGTATATTAATATATGTAATTTATTTATTAAAACTGTGCAATATTTATTATTATTGCAAATTTATATAATAAAGAAAGAAACAATTGTAACATTGTGTTCAGGTTGCTTAGGTATAAACAATAGGTCTTAATTTATTACTATTCATTTATTATACAGTAATGATTCTATTTATAACCAATCAGTTTTTGTTAATAAGCTGTTGGAAATATCTATCATATTAATGATTAAATAAATATATTTTACATTTTTTTGAAGATGAGCTTATTAGATTAAATATATTGATTTTTCTACATTTTAAACAATTTATTGGTATGAAAAATGTTAAAAATAAATTTTTTTCACTTAATTTTCCAACATATCTAAGTCTTGTTGTCTATCTGAAATATATTTTTAAGATTATTGTTTATATCATAAGTAGATAAAATTTCTCTAGTATTTATTTAATCATTTAAGTGTGTGTTTATCTACAAGAGTAAAGTTTATTATAAAATTAATTGATACTGATAAATCTACTTGAAATTTAATAAATGTGCTGTTGAAAGAGAAAGCTTTAAATATATTTTATACTAATTCTTATTTATGATTTCTGGCACTACTTCAATGTCATATTATTTAATTAATAAGAGATATGTATACGGGGTTCTTTCATCACTCACGTTTTAATCAGTTAAAATATCTTTTCATTACAGTTGTGCTGAATTTTTAAGTAATTATTATTTCAATAAATAATGTTTTCCACTATTGTCAAAATATATTTTTTCCATTTTAAACTGTTTTCTGATACACACGAATGATTTTGCTAGAAATTTTAATTTGTTTTTGTTGCTTATCAGCTTCTAGATATATCAAACCTAGATTGCAGAATTTTTAGTCTTGTTTTTTAGGAAAAATATTTTAAACTTCAATAACATATTAATATAAGGAAATTTTTTAAAAATAACTAGAATTTCTTTTAGATAATAAATCTTTCACATTCTAAAAAAGTTTGGAATGCAGGATAAACCTGATTTATTAGGGCTCATCCTTTAAAAAATTTTAAAATGATTTTTAACTGCGGTTTGAAATCTTCAAGCAAAAAAATTCCAATCAAGTGACATAATATATCATTTTTTGATTTATCGATATTATTTTATGAATCATTGCACAATGAGGACACAGCTATGGTACACTGACCTCTATCTAACAGGTGAATATTTTAGCAGTTATTACTTTTATGTTTCTTAAACACATTATATATTGATATATAATGTGTTTAAGAAACAGAAAAGTAATTATATATTTCTTCAAATTATATACTTCTAATATTGCTTAATTTAACTGATAGTTAAAGTTTTATATATTTACTTCACAATTTATTACTTAATGTATATTATGTTGATGAGAACTATACAACATTCTTTTTGTTATGGAGTAGGAAAATATAAATTGTATATTCAGGAATATTCAGGAATAGTCAGAAAGTTGAAAATTCTTTTCAGAACTATCTTTTTTGATATGTATTAGATAGATTCTATAGTAATCATCTGTAGAATCACACTTTTGTTTCTGATAATTTAGTATCATATGATTTTATTAAATGGCATCAATGACTGTTCTGTTCTTGAACTTTAGAAAAGGGAGGTTCTTATCAATAAGTAGATATATAATCAACATACATTATTTCAGTATTTAGAAACATACTTCTAATATGACAAATTTTAATTAAAAAAATTAGAACAGTCAAAAACATAAAGGTACCAGCAGTTATTTTAGTACCATATAAATGACACACTAAAATAAATACTTAACCTCTTTATGCATTATATAAATTGTACTCATATTTCGAGTGGTTTTCATTTATAACTAAAGCTTCTTGTTTTTCTTAATTAGCAAACCAGTTCTCGTAGTTCGACACCCCAAACGCTACCAAAAAGTGATGTTTCGAATGAAGTCGACTCGTTGCCGGCATCACCACATTCTAGCAAAAGTTCACACAGTCAGAATGGGGCAAATGGTCCTATCGGTCCAAAGAATTCTGCAACAGATGAACTAAATTTGAATATGAGTGTGTCAGAAATGCGTCAACTGCTGGCTTCCCGTAAAAAGCGCGATCCAAAGAAAATACAAATGGATCTAAGACACAAGTATGATATAATACAACAGATGTGAAATGGAACAAGACTAACAACAAGAAGAGTGAAGACTAAAAACCTTGTCAGTTTTCATTGTCTTAATATATATTGGTGCTAAAGTCTTTCCTTTTTACATTATTCATTTATTAAATTCCTGTATTTCTAATTGAGAGATATTAAGAAAAAAAAAAAAGAATTAATAAAAAATTTTTTAATGAATTAAGCTTCCTGAAATACAGGACATTGTCGAAATTAATATCCATTCCTATAATGGGGAAAAAGTGCTGCATTCCAGTGTCATCAATGCAATTTAACATGATAAATACATATTTTAAATATAATGAATCTTGCACCAAGAAGTGCCTTAAATCATATGTCACAAATACCAATGTGTTTAAATATGTACGAGTGCTTCCAAAAAGTGCCTAAATTCATTGTTATATATAGCAAGTTTGCCTTACCTTTATTTTGTTGGATCGTTATAAAAAATTTTTGACTTATGTAGATTTCATTGATGTAATCTATTTGTACTTTAATAAATATTAAAGTTGAGTAAAAGCATTCAGATAAGAGTCTATCCAAAGTTGATCCTATTACATTAATATAAACAACACTAACTGGTACTGACTGTTAGAGAATAAACACAACTGTTAATACAGCAGGAATGTTTACTTATATATTAATTACTATTTAAGCTAATTTGATAAAAACTTTTAATTTTATAAAATATTTTCACTAAAACTAATGCTATAATTTAAAGTTTTAAATTCAATCTGTAAAAATTTTTTCTCTATTTCTCTGTTGTAATATTTTCTATATTACAATAGAGAAATTGTTAATTTACTGCTTAGTTTGATATTAAAAACTGATGTTCTAAAATACAAATGTTATTTTTACCATTAATTGAAGAACAATATATAATTATTAAAATATATTTTAATTAACCTAATCATTTATAATGTATTCTGTTAATATTATGCTTAAAATTTTTACAAAAGACATTTCTAATGGATTTCCAAAATTATGCACATCTTATATAACTCCATCTCCATATTAACTGGTCTCAGAGGGCATTGGCTTCCTAGAATTGCCAGATAGCCAGTCTGGCCCTGTGATAATGCTCTGTTCTTTTCAGCTAAAGTCATAAGGACACTGCATGAATAAGACATCTCAGCCTAACCTAGCCTAGACTAGGGTTGATAGATGTCCTGGTTTTCTGGGATTGTCCTGAATGCCATCTACTTTATTCTAAACTTTTCCTACAATGAAATGTCTTTCTTTTTCCACATTTTAGATGTATTTCTGAAACTGGTAGAGTAAAAATACACATCTATTACTCTTTCCAAATGACCAGGTATCTTCTGGGAAGAACTCATTTTATCCCCAAGTATCTGGCAACCCTAGTCTAGACCTCTTTTGTAGTTTCTACTCTTTTGTAGTTTCTTGCTCTCCAAATACAAATATTTGGAGAGCAAGAATCAAATCAGATATCATTAGAAACTTACATAGATGTCTGCACACAATTCTAGAATTCCAGAAAACATTTATATGGAGCAGGTTTATTGGGACCCCTGCATTTGGAAAAAATAATCATCTGCTGATATCTAATGTATTCGTCTCAGAACTGAGACTACATTTATTGAAAACAATACAATCTTTATTTTAAATGCATATAAATGCATTATAATTTATGATTTAGTAGAATAATCAGTAACAAATGAAATCTAAATTTTCTGCAGTAATCAAAAAAATTTAATGTGTAGTACAGTATTGCAAAAATTTTACATGAAAAAGTAGTTTTAGGTTTTTATTTCTAAAGGTAATTCCATCCAATATTTTTCTTGAGGGAATAAAATAAATCTTTACATTTTAGAATACACAAATACTGTACAGTTTTATAATGAAGTTTAAATGAATTTTAATTTGTAAATGAAATAATTAAAGAAAAAAAAACAAGATCTGGTTAAATACCAATCAAATAGGGAATATAATTATAGTAAATGTTAAATTGGAAAATACCTTATAATAAATTTTAATTAATTAATGAAATAAGTAAATCATCATCGTCATAAAAATATATTTATAATTTTAATATATAAGCAAATTAATTCAAAATGACGTCACGCGACATCTCGTTGTAATAATAGATGCGTAATGAAGAGAAGCTAACAATGTCCTTACAATGAGACATTTTTGTTTTATTAATTTCATGATTATAACTGGATTTTTGTATATTTTGATAGAAAATAAGGTAAGTCAATATTTTCTGATTATTTACAGTGACAAGTACTATACTAAAAAAACTGCTGCTTATGTTAATTGTTGGGAAGTAGAAAGCTTCTGATAGGAACCGGGGATAGGAGCCTTCTTGGGGGCCCACCAGTGGCTAAACGGTTCCGTTCCCTGAACACTGGGAGTTCGGTCGTGGGTTCGCGCCTTGACAAATGTGCTGGCCATGTGGAGTTTTCCGGGTTTCCTCCACATTGTAACGCCTGAAAAGGGCCAGTTAAAACTCTATAGTTCTAGCTGTTAGACATTATAGAACTTCATAACTGAGTTTTTAAATTGTTTTTAGATTGTTTTTCATATAACTTTACTAATTATTACTTAACACTGGCCTATTACGAAGATCTAATATTTAGTTTCAATCCATTACCATTATTTTATTTTTTACGGGATTTGAGTCGAGTCCTTTGCAAAATTCTTCTCAGTCCCGTAAACACTTTGATGCGCAGAAAAGGGGATTGATCTATGATCTTATGTTTTCGGTCATCAACAGGTTGCCAAGCGCAGTTACTGTTAAATCTGATTGAAAGTGTCGTGTGTCAAAATTAGAACAGCTGTTGCTCATCCTCCCGACTTTTAACGACACTTTTCCTTGGTTCCTATTGAATGTGCCTTGTTTTTCTCTCTCTCTGATTTGCTGGTGTGTGTCCCTACCCCGCGATCTAGTATATTTCTTAACCGATACTTTTGAAACTACATCTGTCATGTTCGAAGTTTAGGAGCATCTTCCTCATATATAGTACGATTTTTTTATTTTTACTGTTTGTACGGTGTTATAATCTTTCCAAAACTCATAAAGCATAATATGCCCGATATAATTTTTATCTGAAGACATTTTAACTTGATTTATTCAAACGTTGTGAAGTAAAAAGTTTAAAATTTGGCCAAACATTTATGAAACACCTTCTATATATATATATATAATGTTTTCATGCAAATGAAAACATTTGTATTATGCTGCTTGCAGCTGTTTATCGAGAACTTTTATGGGAGAACAATTATTGCTAGCGGGACATGTCATTACATGTGGTATAGAAACAAATGAGCGAGATCGTTCTATACATTTGTGCTTTTTCCGTTAAATTAACATTAACTTTGATATTTGTCCCATCAGGTCCGTATTTACAGGAAAGCTATGTTATCTTTTACTTAGAGCATCGAGTTTCAAGGGGCCTCAAAAAAAAAATTTGAAGTCAAATTTTATAATATAATTTTTTTACAAACCAACAAAACATACTTTAAATACTACACAAAATAAAAAGTAGTTAATATGTTTATGTTAATTATTTTCTTTTTATGATTAACTTTTAAAAATGTGAAGGGTTGGTAAAGGGCCTGATACAGAGTTCAGCTTTAAAGCCTAGAAATGCTTAAATCAGGCTTTGTGTGTCCGACAAAATTACTAACATTTTAAAAACTTTAAGGAAAAATCCTATGAAACTGACAGCATAACTTGTTCATATAAAGCTGGACAATCGGAAAACTTTTTTGCCAATTCATAAACAGTCGAATCCACTCTTTCTGTCGGTTATATTTATCAGCTCCGAATTCTTATTTCCGAATAATAATCCGTTTTTCATGTGGGAATAGACGAAAACGTATATTGGCTCCCATATGGCTTTGAAATTGCAATTTGGACGCAACAGAAAGAATTGCTTTTTCTATTGCTATTCATCTTTACTGTTGACAGTACATAATAATAGCGGCCGGATGGCCGAGCGGTCAAGGTGGCAGCCTACCGCTTCGACTGAAATAATTAAATCCTAAATATGCGGCCGGATGGCCGAGCGGTCAAGGTGGCAGCCTACCGCTCTGGGGGACCCGGGCTCGAATCCGAATGGGTCGAAAAAATAATGGGCTTGCAAAAAGAGGCCCTCCTAGTGCCCACAGGGCGAAAAGAGTTTAAAAAAAAGTACACAAGAATGATCCAAGTGACCCAGATAAAATAGTTTTGGTGTTAAACACCAGAGGGCGAGCATCCGGTAAAAAATGAGAATTCACTTCGCAAACCAATCTCCAACAATTACCTATTAAGCGAGACATAACAGTTTGATCTATTCTTCCTTCTATTACTTTTTTCTTTTTTCGACTTCATCTATCAATGCCTATATTTTGGAGTAAAATGATGCCTTCTTTTTTCTCTCTTCCACTTTATCGCCAAAACTTACGTAGGAGAAAACATGCGACATTTTCAAAGTTCCCGGACTATATTCCTATTGGACGAAAAACAATATACTCTCGAAATCAGATCACTGAATATTTTGTCGTAAAAAGAAAATCGGGTTACTATGAGCTTAGTGAATTGCTGATACGGTTTACCATCGTATTTAACATCGCAAGAATACGGTGTTTTAACTAACGACACTTTCGTGAATCCGGTCATAGTCCGGCAGAAATCAAAGATATTTTTTTAAATTACAAAAATTTACAATGATTAATCGGTGTTTCGATTCGTAACATTCATTGTAATTGGTCATAACGAATCAGCGGCCGCCCACATAAGTGTATGCTTTTGCTATCAGTCGGGCGTTACATATGCCGGCAACCTATACGTGGTATTACTTGCAAAAATATCAAACAAGATGGCTGGTGATCAAGTATACAAAAGCATCTATTGCATATACTCTCACGGATCTTCCGAAAGCCTGCTTTACGCTATGAATTTATTAATTTGATTCTCATATATTAATTAAATGCTGTTTTCATATTATATAAAAGATAACTTTATATGGACGTAACCGACACATATAGGACCCGATTATAAAACGAAAGTAATTTGTATTGTAAATGAAATGCTTTATTCTATTATAAACTCAAATTTCTTGATGTACAAAATAAGAAACAATGGAAAATATTTATTTGCAATGAACTTGACATTTTTTAATGTTTTTGTTTATTCATAATGATTCTGAATTATTCAAATTACAATTATTTAGGATGACAATTCAAACGATTAGATTATTTTCAAAAATTTTTCTAAATCATTTAATTTTTGTATATTCGACAATTTATGCATTTCTGAAGCACAAGAAGTAAAATATTAATGTAAAAATTACATTTATATTTATAAAATTTAGCGGATTTTATTATTATGTTACTTAATATTAAATTATATAGAATTAGTACACAATTTCCCATTATTGATTTTATAATTTTAATTGTTTAGTTAATTTAATATTATATGATTATTATGTACTGTCTGTTCATCACATAGATATACAGTAGGCCGCCTTAGATGGTTTCGGGTTTACGCTATTGGCAATCCAAAAAAACATGAAAAATACAGTAGAGCATCGATTATCCGACTCAATTGGGGACTCAGGTTGGTCGGATAACTGAAAAAATCGGATAACCGAAAAAAAATGCATTATTAGTATAGTATATTAGTATATCCCATGTAATTAGTATATTGGTATATCGCTATTAACCAACTTCGCGTTGAATGTTAAGCATAACAAATTTTTTAAAAAATAATAATCGTCGCTATTGTATCGTTAAAAATTATTTTTAAATTATTTTATTGCTCACAAAACAAACAACCACTCATAATTAGAAAATTAAGTCTCGTTTAAATACAGTACTGTCCTCCCTTTCATGGTCGAGCCAGTGTTACCAGCTAAAACACGCAAAAATTTAACAAAAATAATATTAAAGTAGCCAAGACATAGCCAAATATTGTAGCGCCACATCACTAGCGGACATTTGAAATTTGCCGACTTGAACGGTCGGTTAACCGAGGTGACGGTTAATCGGGGGGTCGGATAATCGATGCTGTGCTGTATGTAAAATAAAAATTTTTAATTGCCCGCTAAATCGGCGCCATTTTTAAGGTGCGCGAAGTCTCGTAAAATCTCGCTCAGTCACATTCATTCTCATTCTGGAAAAGATTCATTTTGTTTTGTATCAGTGTTTCTCCTTGTTTTATTTATCCTAATTACTTCTCAAACATGGCTCAAGGATAGTGATGCTGGTAGCTCTGATAAGTCAAAGAAAAGAGCCGCAAAGTGCAGAGTTGCCACGTACTTGGGGATAAAATGAGTTTTTTCCGAAAAATACTGGGACTCTTCCAGGATATGCGTTTCTACTCTGCCAGTGACAAAAATAATTTTAAATGTAGGAAAAGAAAAAGGTACTGTACTTTATTGAAAGAATAGTTTTGGGGGCGCTGTCTGGTGAAGAAAATTAACAGATTTAATTTTTGATCTATTTTAGTGATTTTTTTTCCTTTCTGGAACTTATGACTTATACATTTCCTAGAATAAATTTCTCTCTAGTTTCTCAAGATTTATCTGCTAGAAATGTAAGAATGAGATCTCAGAATGAAGACGAAGTGATCTGGCGGAACAATTGATTCTTTCATATATTTAAGCTATAAAAGAAATTAATATTCAGGAAGAAGGTATTCGTTTTTTGCTTAAATTCCTTCTAATCATAAATTACAATAATTCCTGTGGAACGACTGTCGAATATCCAGGCATGTGTAGAAAACATCAATACGGCATTTGTACGATTGGAGTTTCGGTTCTCGGTATTTGAAGAGGACAAGAAAAAGTTTAAACAATAGTAAGTCATTCGAAAACAGAAAAAATGTGTTGTCCAGACTTATTTTAGAGACTGTCAAAGTTGGAAGATAAAGAAAGAAGAAATAACATAGCGATTTCTGGTCTTGCAGATAATGAAGTGATGAGGATTCTGTAGTTTTGGTGCAAAATTTGTTTAATTTTAAAGACACTTTAAAAGTTTCTGATGTAAATGTTAAGAAGGCTTTTAGAGTTGGTAAGGTATCACACTTACAAAAAAGACAGGCTGATGAATCCGGAAGATAAAAGAAAAATTGGTTAATGTTACCCAAGGACTATATACTACAAGGATAGCCAGATCCCTATTCTACAATGTTAGCCAGGAATGACAGGTTAGTGACGTCAGCACGAGGCCTGACCTCTCTGTTTACATATAGCAGGGTGTGCACGTGTTTAGTTTTCGCTTTTAATATTCGTCCAATTTTGTGATTAACGAAGTGATTTATTTTAATATTTCTGTAATTGTTTTATTTGTCTAAATTTTTTATAAGGTAAGATGATTTAAATATAAGTCATTAAATATTTAAAGCTATATTTTTATGTTAGGTGAAGAACAAAATGCTGAGTACTAGGTGTGCTGTGTATGGTTGCAATAATAACCTTCTTTTTTCAAATTGGAAGCAACCTGTTTACATCGGGTTTGATCAAAAAATGACAAGAGAAATACTTTTAAAATTAATAGCAGAACTTTATTTACTATCGTATAATGTAGTAGCTTGCGTCAGTGACTGTAGTTGCAGTAACATAAGTTTATGGAAAGAATTGAATGTGAATATCAATGAAACGTTTATTATGAATCAATTATTATTATCAATGAAACGTATATTAGAGATATAAATATGTGGTTCGACATTTTTAATAGCTATGCACCAAAAGGTTCTGTTCCAAGCAAAAATGGATATGGTGTAGACTTGGAATTACAAGAAGAACATTTAAATAAAATGATAAAAATAATCTCAACAATGAGAGCAAGTGGAAAAAATGCCCTCCAAATTTTCCAGAAAGGAATGATAATCTCAATGAAATCGCTAATTGATCTTTTTCAAGATATGAAATCGACTTTTGATATAAAATACATCTGCACTTAAATCAAGATTGTCTGGAAAATTTTTTTTTTTCAAATTAGAAGCCGGGGTCCTAATGAACATCCAAGCCCATTAAATGCTATATATAGGATTAGATTGATTATTTTAGGTAAGAATCCTGGTATTTTAGAGTCAAAAGTAAATACTACAGATCGAAGACAAGAGGAATATATTATACCCAAAGTTTTAGAGAAAGCACATGTAGAAGTATCAAGTGAAAATACAGACCAATATACTGAATGTAAAACTACTTTTTCTTCAAATAAATCTTCAGGAAACTCTACATGCAATCTAGACTTTAACACAATCTCTGAAGAAACTTCCTACGATGCTCTCGAGTATATAGCAGGATATTTTGCCTATAAATATAAAGAAAAATACCCAAACTTAATTAATTCCACTAACAAAATTAAAAATCATTACAACTATAGCATTCCGTCATGGGTGCAACATTTATCTTATGGAGGGCTTATTAAACCTACTGATGAATGGCTAGCAAAAATTATAGAATGGAATAAATATTTCGAAATATATCACGATGAATCGTATAAAAAAGGCCCCGGAGTTGTACAGAATTAGTCAGTGGAAACAGTTTTACCTTTTACTTTAATAAAAGATTTTTGTAAATTAAGAACTATAATAAGAATTAATTATAGAAATCTTAAACAAGAAAACTATAAAATATTGAAAAGAATGCCTTCTGAAAATGGTGATTGTCGAAAAAAAATTAAAAAGTTAAGTAAGATAATCACATAATAAAAAATATAGCTCATTAATTTGTTAAATAAATATTAGACAAAAGACTTGTAAATTTATTGACGTACAGTACACTTATTAAATCCGAAAATTCTACAGTAGTTTACATTTAGTAGTAATTTAATAATTAATTAAGAAATGATTTAATATTTTATCGTATTTTGTTGTTTGAAAGATCTGTCATGTTGAAGTAGAGGGCTTGCTGTGACGTCACATAGATCCAAGGTCACGCTAACAAATATACGGGATCTGGCTATCCTTGTAGTTTAAAGTCCTTGAATGTTACCTATAGTAGCGAAATATGGAGGCGCTTCCGGTAATCTCGAATAAGGTATCTAGTGACGAAGTTAGTAGAGGGCGCAGTGAAACGAATGATCGCTAATTATGCAAATTATTTTTTTTTCTAATGCGGTTTTTTTCGTATCGTGCCATTCTGAGATACTGAAACTTCGAAGTTATAGAAGATTTCGTTTTTTTTTATAAGTTAAGTAACAATTTCTTATTGAGTTTAATTTATAGAAAATAATGTAGAGAAAAACTAAAAAATAATCGATTTAAGCATGTTCTTTTTTCTTTTTTTTTCTAAAAATAATTACCAATGACCTAATTTCGATATTGAGTCCGACGATTTCGATATTGAGTCCGACGATTTCTGGAAGAAGTGCACCGGCCGTCAATTTTATCGAATGCTTGAGTCCGACTATTCGGAAATAGTTTTAGACCCGAGAATAGATAGTGGTTTTAAATTTGCTTACAACATACCGAGGAAGTTTGCGGTAAATGTGCCGAAACATGCAAATTGTATTATCGGACTCACAAAACAGTAAATCGCTCGGAAAACTTTGTAAACCCAAATACGGGAGTTCATACGCAAAACATTGGAAGACTATGGGGATATTTAAAAAACAAGAAGAATTTGCCAAAGCATTATACAGAAGATCTATCCGACGCCTTTATGTATAAAAAGTTTCAAAAATGTGTCCATTAATAACTCCAGGAGACAGATTCCACATAATTTTATTAAGCACTTGAGCACGATATATCCAGGTTCCAGAAAACCATCCTCATGGAAAGAACCCGAGGCCGTTCCTGCCGCTCCAGCATCTAATCCCAAGACGAAAGTAAAAAAATGAAAAAAAAAACAAAACAGAAAAATAGCAATAAAACAGACAAAATTGTTGAAAGGAAAGGAAAGAAAAAAAAAACCAACGCCTTCACGTACCGGTGAGTCGTCGTCGCTAGAAAGAAAACGTCGGAAAAAGGAAAATGCTCATCAATAAAATGTAAGTAATTTTTGATTTTACCGCTAATTACTAAAAATAAGTAATTTGATTATTACCGTTAATTAGGCAACGCTTTGTCGCGGCGCCGCCGCGAGAAAGCGTGCGAATGCACAAACAAGATGGCGACCGGAAGCGGCGCCATATTTCGCTACCATAGGTAACATTAACCGAAAAATTTATAAGAATACGAGGAATTTAAAAGGTACTAATATTTTTATAAATGATTAGAAAAATTAAGATTATATGCTAATGAATTACGTTTAAAAGGCGCTAGATGTATTAAATTACGTTATAATAGAATAATAGCAGATGATATAATTTATGCGTGTAATTTAGACGGCAAAATTTGTCAAGTTAAAGATAAGTTTAAAATCTTATTTGGTTAATGTCCAGGGTCGTAGACCATCATGGCGGCTCTTCCTGTTTTAGCCTCGAAACCGGACCGCTTTGGAGATGACGTGTCACGTGACGACGCGAGCGAACGGCGGCGGCTGCTGCGCCGCGGCAAACAAAAACAAACAGTGGGGACGCACGTTCTAACCTAACCTATTCTAATAATATAATTGGTAATAATTATGATAATTTATTAGAATAGGTTAGGTTAGAGCGTGCGTCCCCACTGTTTGCTTTCTTGTCTTTGCTGGAATCAGCGCCGGCGCCATGACAGCCGCCGGCGTTCGCTCGCGTCGTCACGTGACACGTCGTCTCCAAAGCGGTCCGGTTTCGAGACTAAAACAGGAAGAGCCGCCATGATGGTCTACGACCCTGGACATTAACCGTTGTATTAATAATAATAATAATAATCTCTTAGTTGTTCCTCCTGATGATAAGTATGATAATTTTTTCATAGACATACTGAAGATTTTGGACGTATATATATAATGTTATTTTACGTGCATAGTTTAATGCTACAATAGGACAACCCAGAGCATCTCTCATACTGTGTATCTAATAATTACGAGCTTACAAGAAACTCTAAAGATAAAATTTCTAATTATGGTGGAAAATTGTTATAATTTTTGTATGGATAATGAATTTATCTGTTTAAATGCATTCTCATCAAAGAGATCTGTTTAAAGGAACAGATTAGGAAGGAAAGGAGAAAATTATATGCAGTTTTTGTCCACTTTAAAGCCGCATTTGACAACATAAATCATTTTAATTTGTGGGCTGTGCTTGGAAAAATAATGATTAGCAAATATTTTTTGAATTTGAAAATGGATATTTACAGAAAGGCCACTGCAAGGTTAAAAAGTATGAATGGATACAGTGTCGTTTGATGTATAGACTAGTGTATTGCAAGGCGAAATTTATATCTTATGTTGTTTCTTTATATGTTAATGAACTTGTGGATTTTGTCAAACTGTCTGGTCTTTTGGGTTTGTCTCTTTCTAATGATAGAACTATATTGATGTGTGCTGACGATACAGTTATTACAGCATATACTCCAAATTAGCTACAGAAAAAAGTATATATATCTTAGCAGAATTTTGTGAAGATTATGATTCATGTGAAGACTATGTGGCCTTTATTAACAAAACTAAAAGTCTCTAATGTTGATACTTATATGAATTTATTTCATTCGTTAATATATTGTGTTGTCTTATGGATCTCCTATCTAAGCGATGAATCACTTCCAAGAACGAGCAATAATTTATTGTGACATGGTCACAATGCCAGGCTGCAATTTTTAGTCATATTTTTAATTTATTTCATTTAAAGTATATGCTCTCCATTTCAAATTAATAGTGGCTTGCCCCCGTACATCATACTTTTCCGTTAGCAATAGAGTATTCCCGGTCATCTATTAACTGCTTTCAGGGGGAAATATTTGAATTGAAAAAACGTTACTTCCGGTTTGCAATAAAAGTTCGTATATAGTCAATCGGGGTCTTATGTTACTAAGGTTTCCATATCTAGTTTCGGATTTCATCTAACTCCGTTCTCGAAAGTAAGGAAAGACGGATGAATGGAGGACAGTGGGATTTATAGGTCTACAAATTTTTTCAAATTGCAGCCCAATTAGAAGCAATTCTTTGTATATTTTTTTTTTTTGCCTGATTTATAAACTTTCCAGAATAATTCCAGGTTATATGATACGATTAGAAATTGGATGATGTAGAATTTCAGTTTTGTTTATTAATCAAAGTTCTATAGTATTATTTAATAAGAAAATCTTAATAATAATTGTAGAGAAAAATATATATATGTAAATTTTTACTATGGGAAGATATTATTGCTATAACTTCTGCCTATGATGGTGTATGTCGAAAAATTGTATCGTTTCTTTCTGTAAGTTTTAAATGAAGAATACCGGGACATCTGGAAATTCTAGTAAAGTGCCTACTTTTGAAGGGACAATTAAAATTTTAATTTTAATGAAAAAAGTCTGCTTCGGAAACGTTTTTGTTATTTTTATGGTTTATTATGCTACTTATTGTGTTAACAGTTTGTGTTTGTGTAGTTTATCCTTCTTTAAACAGTTCTCTGCTATTCTGTATTTATATTATCCCATATATTTGTTAACCGATAATAAAACTGTAATTTGAGATCTTATTATCACAAGAATCATTGGATAATGTATATTGTATAATGTAGATTATCTCTATGTATAGACATAAACACCTTTGCTCTATACAAATTAATTAACTTATATTAGGAATGAACAGAACAACAGTTGTTCTGGCCATTCTGTTCATTTGTTAAAAAATTACTGATATTTATCCTATTGCTATTATTTATCCTAAAATTACTGATATTTATCCTATGATTCTCATCGTTATAAAACATAATCTAGGAGCAATAGGTAATTGACCCGAATCTTGTGTAGTAGTGTGTTATCACAATTGAATTTTTTTCAATTAATAAAATTGAGATATTAAATATAATCTGTTATTGAATGAAGTGATTTCAAGTGCTCCTGAAATCACCGAATTCTTTAAACCGTATCAAACAATTTATTGTTTATCGAACTTGATATCTGTTTTACAATTATTCTATGTTATGGATCGGAGTTCGGATGCCATTAAAATGACATTTATAAGTAATTTATATGTCGTTAAACAAAGAGGAAAGCACGATTTGAATATTTCTCATCAGAATGTGAACTATTTTCCCAGATTTCATCTATAAAAATACTTTATATTCACTTGGTTTTTCTGTCTTATTTCTATTTTCTTTTTGAATTGACTTTCTTAGATTTTTTTTAAAATTAATAGTTTGCTTGTTGATGAAGTACAGGAATTTATATTTTCGTCCAATATCAACTTTAATATACTGTAATTGTACATAAACCAAGCCAAGCAATGTAGTAATTTAATTAATTTTCTAATTATTAACTTTAAAACAAGATGGCGTAACTGCTTACCTTTAGAGCAAATTATGTATTATATTTATGATCAATTAGCATTATTATCCAATCCAAATTACGCTTTATTTGTAATACGGCAATTGCCTGTTACAATGGGAGAACCATAAACTTAAATAATATAACATATTACATANATTGTACATAAACCAAGCCAAGCAATGTAGTAATTTAATTAATTTTCTAATTATTAACTTTAAAACAAGATGGCGTAACTGCTTACCTTTAGAGCAAATTATGTATTATATTTATGATCAATTAGCATTATTATAGCCCAATTAAAATCCGACGGTATTATTTGTTTTTAACATTAATATATTTTTATTATATTAGTAATATTATGTACAATATAAATTTAGTTGTTTTTTTAAATTTAAAGTTTCCTTTCAGTGATGTCACCTTTGGCTACTTTGGGACAACTTTGCTACTTTTCTTTTTTGTTGGCAGAAAAACGAGTCGGTGCTTTGGCTCTTTCGTTGTCATTAATTAAAATTAGAAGCAGTGCTTTTTTCACTAATAAAATAAATAATAAAAAATAAATAAATAAAATTTAATTTTTATTATTTTTGACTGCTATTTTTCTTTTTCCAGCTAGCACTACGCCATGTTAGCTATTATCCATGATGGCGGCTTAACCATCTACTTTTTAAAGCAAATTGAAATCTTTTCAATTCAATTCTCCCAATAGATGGACCCTCATATTCATTAAAAGGGACAACTTTTTAACGTGACTCCACAGTGATGATGCCTTCATGCAGTATTTGCAGTGGTCATGCAGTTTTTGCACTGGTCAGTGGTGCAGATGTTGCGGGTATAAAGAAAGTGGTTCGTAAGCAAAGAGTTAGTTCTTGCGCGGTTGATGAGGACGTTGATGCGGCAGTCAATGATGTCAGGAATAGAAATATCTGATGTGTTAGAAAACCAAGGGTAGAGAGTTTTTGGGGTAGGTGTTCCATCTGTTGTTCATATGTTTCTCGTTGTCGGACTTGATGAGAGAGTTGGTCTTCGGCGGTTATGTAGTGGATGATGACAGAGTTGAGGGGGTGGTTTTGGCGAGTTTGTCCGCTTGTTCGTTGATGGGAATGCTTCTATGAGCCGGGGTCCATATAAGCTTGGTCTGAAGGTTGAGGATATACTTTTGGTTGAGGATGGTATTGATGGTTTGGATTAAGGTAGGGAACTTATCATGTTGAGCGTGGAGAGCCTTAAGAACCGATTTCGAGTCTGTACAAATGATGGCATCTGCCTTATTGTGATGGATCCTTCCGCAGTGAAAATCGTGGAGAGAGAAGTGAGCCGTGATGTTGATTTTTGTGTCAACAAAAGCCGCTGTCACGGTGTTGGAGGTTTTCAACCCACAGTGGCAACAATGGTGTTGATATTTTGCTGGGCCTCCCATTCCTTAAAGGACTGTTGGATGAAAGTGTCCGGGAGATTGGAATTTTGGAAGGCAAGGTAAGGTCGTCGAAATGGATGTTGTGGTTGGAGGCGTTGGTGATGCTGGACGACGTTAACAGATCCTTCTATTCTAGTAGCCTGGAACACCCCGTAGTGGACGTTATATCAGCAGCGGTGCCATTCCGTGGTATAAATAATAAATTCCTATTACAAATAAAATAATAATATACTGAATTTCTCATGGCCTACCCTACTAAAACGCAGCCAAAAATGCAAAAAACCGCATCAAATAATTATATACTGAATTTATTGTTAATTTAAATAATAGCTAGGGGCACCCCTAGTGGCCATTTTTGGCATACAGTGACAAAGAATGAATCAGGTTTTTCGGCTTTATATAGTTAGATAATTTAATTATTATATTTAACGAGAGATGGCAGCCTGTCTCATGCCAAATTGCTTAGTAATTATTTAGCCTTATAGCCCGATAATAACACAACTATCTGTTTGGTATTTGAAATAATGGTTAATAATAATAATAAATCCAATAAAAAGTAATTTATTTTGCAGCTTTGTATTACTGTTTAGCGTTTAAACATTTATTGCTTTTAAAAAACGTTTTCCCCCTAATAGAACAATTAAAATTTTAAATTGAAAAACTATTCGATCATTGTTAAATTTTATTCTTCAGGAACTGCGTGAATGAAAGAAAATTGGTTGTTCAATTGATTTTTGATCATCATCAATAAAAAAATGGTAAAGATTTTAAACAAATTACAAATTTTATTAACGTTGATCTTTACTTTCATCGTTTTAGTCACAGGAAAGTGTAGATGCTGTGGGAGAGGAAGAACTTTTCAATGGAACTTCCTCGGATCCATCCGGAAATGACGACCATGTGGACAAACTAATAAAGGCAAAACTCGAATTTCAAAAACAAACTCCATAAAATAAAACTTCATATCCAATATCTATCGTCATCAATTTCAGAAATTGAAAAAATGGTGGAAGGATACAGAAGAGTATTCCTCGAAGATTCGGGAATTTTCAAACCAAATTCGGTGGCAAAATTCGGAGAAGTAATTTATAAGTTTTAATTCTTATTAACAAATAACTAATAAACATAATATTTTCAATATATGCAGGGAAAATTGTACACTGGAAATGTTCAACTCGAAGGCTGCGACGAGTACGATAAACAAAATGGTGGGATCTCGCGAAGAGATGCTGTCCATTTGCCACGAGTTAAAATTCGAGTTTGAAAGTTTAAAAAATGGTGGAAGTGATAAATATTTACGTTTATTAAAGTATACAAATAATTTGACAATGTTATAAGTTATAATTTTTAATTTAGAAAGAGATCGTCTCCGTTTACAGCTTGAAGAAGTTAAGAAATCGAAAGAAGAATCGGAAAAGGAAACCATTGTTCTTCGACAAGTAACAATATGTTAATTGTAGAAAATTAAAATTTCTAAAATAATTCAGAATGATTAATTAGAAACGTAACGTACGTGACAACAGAATTATTTTTATTTACACGTTTTATTGTAGCAATTAGATATAAAAGAGGAGAAATTAATGGTAGAAGGTAGACTGAATAAAGAAATTAACGATCGAGTAGACAAACGATTGGAAAGTGATAAATTAGAGGAAAAATTAATGAAGATAAAAGAAGAAAACGAGTGTTTAAAAGAACAAGTAGAAACAATGAAAAAAGTTTTGGATAAACAGACATCTGATGTGTTGCTACTGCAAGAAGAATTAGAAGAAAGTGTACTTCAGACCAGCAAATATTCTTCGAAACACGTAAATAGTTAGAAATCTCATTATTATTTTTTAAATTGTACTCGAGCTTATAATTTATTTTGTATTAAAAAACTGATGATTTTATTTTCTACTGATACTTCTAATCAGTGTATGGTTTTTTCCTGTATTCTCGACTAACATTTCCCCTTGGTAGTAATCGTTTGGTGCCATAAAACGAAATTAACTGCGAGTCCCGAAGGGGTTTCACGAAAACTTGTTTCAAAGATTGGGAAAAAACGTTGGCCTAAGTTCATTGCAGCGGGAGGAGTTTCTTTGAAAGGGACGAAATAAATGTTGATGAATAAATTAAGATCTTGCATTTTATTGAACCACTCCCCATACTTTTTTGATCACAGGAGTATTTTTTTCAGTTGTTTCAAGGATGTATTGTACCAGCTTCCCGCAATACAATGATTCCTATATCCAACGGTTGTTTCGTAAGCGTGGTATTAGTCGGAAGAAACTTCAGATAAGTGTTTCTCAAATATTATACATGACGATGAGCAGTAGAATTAGAATAGAATAACTGTTCTCGACTTTTTGTGTAGTTCTGCATTCCAATCCATAAGCCATTTCAAGAAAATATTGGAAATCATCCGTTCATTCTTGTTGGCATAATATCCACTGGTAAATAGTCAAATCTAAGACCTTTAAGCAGTGGCGTAGTGACATAACTTGCGCCCAGCGCACGACACTTTATTGGCGCCCGGGGTATGATAGACTCCCTTGTTCAGTGGGGTAGCGAACATAACTTGAGCCCGGGGCACGACGCTATTGGCTCCCCCTCCAGAAACACACATAGTTTGTCTTGGAGACCCGGTGCATGATACACCCCCTTCGCTACGCTAGTGCCTTTAAGGCACATAATCCTCCAATGACTAATCATTGCAGCACAATGGACTAATGCGATCCAGTGCTTTTTTCTACACGTTTACAACTCGGAACTATGTGGCTGTTTTACCGCGCCACCCTAAGTTGTAAACGTGAAGAACTATCAAGAGTGGAAGAAAAAGCAATGGACCGCATTAGCCCATTGTGCTGCTTTTTCATGTGTTGTAATTTGATCGGGACTAAATTTCTGCAGCAATTTCTACAGCGATTCGTGATTTCTGATCTTTGGCGCTCCTAATGTCAGCATTTTTTTTTTCACCGCATGCTCTGAAATATTTCGTGTCTAGTTTTTTTTAACTCTTTCCGCCCTGTGGGCACTAAGAGGGCCTATTTTTGCAAGCCCATTATGGGTTCTGTCAGGCCCACAATGGGATAGCCAGGTGATAAGGGATGGTCCTGATATATCCGAATGGACCACCCCCGAAAAATTCCTGGGGATTATTTGACCTGTCCGGATTCAATCCCAGGTCCCCCAGAGCAGTAGACCTTGACTGCTCAGCCATCTGGTCGCTTGTGTCTAGTTTTCCAATGCAACAACCACCCTTCTGTAGCTTTGAAATTCGTGTGATCCATCTGTGTAGCTAAATCTTAAACTTAATCAGCAGTGCTTTCAGAAAGGGCATAGCCATCTCATAGCTCATTTGTCAGTAATAGTCCTGTAAAACAACTTTATAAATTCTGTGTAAAGAACATATACAGCCAATTTTTCTTCAAAGTTTTAATAAATTTGTATTTATTTGAAACAACAAGAATCCTGTCCATCAAGAATTGGACTATGTTATATTTTTTATTGGATGCTGTCACTTGTAAGAGACCAGATTCAAATCTGATCCTGATTCTCAAAATATAGAAAGATTGAAGTTTCATTTTTAATCTCTCATCCGTGGTTAGTAAGGCTTTGCATTATTGCAGTTCTATTGTATTTTTGGAAAAATATAGAGGGATAATCTTTCAGAACAGATTTACGTTTGTTACACTAGAGCAGGCATGGCCAATATACGACCCATCTAACGAATTTATGCGGCCCGCAATTAATCTTTCAATATTAGCTACTCAAGTCCAAATAGCTTGACGAAAAATTTTGATGCCTAAAAAGAAAAAAAAAAGGTCAACAACTCACCATGCATTTAGAGTTAATGCTACATTACAAATCTCTTAAGTACAGCATAGAATGTTGAAATTCATGATAATGTGAAAAATGTATCTGTAATCTCTATGTACAATTTAGTCTCTACGGGGTGACATCACAATGAGATCTAGATCTTGCACTGCCTCAAAATCTTCCTAGGGCAGTCTCTGGTTCGGCCCGTGGAAAAAGTTTTCTTTCCAATTCGGCCCAGGGCAAAAACTATTGGCCACCCCTGCACTAGTTTTCTTGAAGGAAATTGGTATTGCATTGTTTTATCAAATAAATCATGTATACAGTTTTGAAAGCTTATTAATTGATTGTAATACTTTCATATTTTGGATCCTAGATGGAAGATGACAAAAGAGCATTAGTTAGGAAATTGAAAGTGTTATCAACAGAAAAAGAGATGCTTTTGGTTTTATTGAAGGGGCGAGCACAAAAAATTAACAAAACAGAAGAAAGGTTTCAAGAAAAATTGAGAGAAACAGAAAAACTGAAAGAACAAATAGCTGACTTAGAGAACAAGTCAATAAATATAAATAGAATTTATAGAGAAACAATGGAAATGAGTAAGAAAATTCAAAGTGAAAATTTATATTATAACAATATAGCAAAAGAAATTGGTAATGCTGCTTTAATAGGATATCAGGTATTATGTAAAATTTTAATGAAATATTCTACATTTATGAATCTTGACATAAATATCATTGCTCTAGGATGCAGATAGAATGAATTTAACAAAACAAATACAAACCTTGAAACAAAAATTGATGAAAAAATCAGAACAATTGGTGGAAAGTCAAGAGAAACTGAAAGACAAAGAAAGACAAATGGAGGATATAAAAAATAACATGAATCAAAAAGTATATATTTAACATAATTTATCATATATTTTTTAATAATAGTTATTAAAAATTTCACTTTTCAGGAATACTTTCCTATCAGTTCTTGTAAAATTTCTCTTCCCAGTATAAAGCCTTTAAATTTGCAAGGAAGAACAAATTACATGAAGAGAATACATATGTAATTTTTTTTAATTAAAAACTTTATTGTGGATTAGAAAAAGGTATTATTATTGTTAAAATTTATTTTAAATGCAGTATGTAGATCTGGACAAATATCTTGTTTAGTTTTGGATTTAGTTCTTTAGTCATAATTAAAATACAATTGTTTAGCACAAGAAATATATTTTATTAAAATGTAAATTATTTTTTTACACTTTTTTTAATAGGAGCTGTGCTTAGGTGAAATTGAAGAAACATTCACAAAATTATATATTTTTAAATATCACTTTTATGATAAATAAGATCACAATATATCACTCAAAAACAATTTAATTATAATTGCACGCAAGTGCTACCAATATTTAAAAATAAAAAGTGAGGATTCTGAAAACTTTGAGATTTTTTTTCAAACGTTTGTGTGACATGCATCAAAATTCTAAACACATCAGAGACCAATCTCTTATTCTGAACTGCCGACAGAATGTCTGAAACCCGTAGTGAAAGCAAATGCAGCAATTTGAGGAAAATACTAAATATATTATGACAGTATCACTTAAAAATCACAGACACATGCATGACGCAATTAATTTGACTACTACATAAAATAAAACAAATACAAATGCCCTTCCAAAGGGATGTAAATATTAAAAGAAAGAACAGGGTTTATTCTCCAAAGCTAGAGATGTGCCAATGCACGTGGAATGTATCTAGCACACAAAATAAAACTGACTACGTCCTCTGTGGAGGAAAGATTCCCGTTTCAATAAATGTACAATCAACAATCGGAACTAAACTATCACTAAACAAACATGGTAATAAAATAGTTCTTTTTCTTTTCTCCAGGAATATAATGGAAATACTTTTTTAAAAATTTTACAACTTTGAATAAGATCTGTCATATAACAATGTGTTTAATTATATTACAATGAACAGGATGATGGTGACATGAACTAAACTGAAACGCGCAAGGTTATCTACATTCCAACTCTTCCGACTCGATGCCTACCACAATTTGGGAACTTGGCATGATGTGGAAGACAAAAAACAACTGCCTAAAAAAATAATATGCACGTATACAATTGTCTAAAAGAAATCAGATCAATAAACAAAATTATGTACATATACACAGTAGGATAAGCCTACCGGGAGTGTGAAAACGAAAGTATCACAGGAAACTTTTACATCCAGTTTCGTGTACCAAAAACTGGAATTTATATACTGTTGTGTGTATGTATAAATTATTACATTGGCAAGCTTCGTTTAATTTTAGCTGGCAACTCTTAAATTATCAATTAGAGATAGCCAAAGATCAAATTTGATATTTTTTTGGGGGGCATGATTTAAAAAATAGTTTTCTGTATATTAATAATAAATACTTTTCTGTAATCTAACATTGTAAAAATAGGTAGTAGCCTGATAAATGTGCTAGGAACAGTTCTGTAAAATATAGGAAGTGAAACTTTGATTTGGGAGATGATGTTTCAACTGTGAAATGCATTATTTAATAAATATAAATTTCACTAAATGCCTCAACTGAATTATAAAATAAAAAAGATCATGTTGAATTGGGTTAATGGCATTTGGATATTCACATGTCCAAGATATTTAGGTCCTGAGTGAATGTATGAATATGAAACAAAACAACTTGGCAAGTCACTTATTCACACTAGCTCGGGTGGTATGTTGGGATTTGGTCTTCGGATGAACAGCTCGATATCTCCTGCTTGCTGTGTAATTTTGTTGTTTCCTTGGCCACCTAAATTTTATATATAATTAAACAAATATACTTTTAATTTATCAGAAAATTTAATATATATATATATTTACTTTTCTTCTTCTTATTTAATGTAACTCCATTCTTGAAGATGCATTGAAAAGTTGTTTGTGGTAGTTCTTCACTGACATCTGCTTGCATTTTAGCAAAACTGATGAAAACCTTTTAACAAAAAGTTAATATTAAAATTAATAATTTATTCAAGTTAAGTAAAATGTATTAAATATTTAACTAACCTGATCTAGAGTTGTTTGTGAAATTGAATAATCCTCTATTTCAAGTAGCCTAGTGGCATTTTTTAATTCTTTAAATACATGAGAAAGAGAGAGAGTTGGTGCTAGCTGATATTCCATTTGATTCAGATGTTGCTCTTGAAGAACTGCCATTGATCCAAATGTTTTTTCAATATAAGATGCAACTTCTCTCATATTAGAAAGTTCACCTCCTACTCTTAATGTTAGTGTATATCCTGCACCATATCTGAAAAAGTTAATGTTAAATTTCTAGAACTTATAGATTTTTACAATTAAATACTAATATACAGAGCTGTATATAAGTGCTAGATTGTCAAAATTTTTCATTAATATATTTCACTCACTCAACCATAGCAAATGTAATCTGAAATGTATTTCTAAACCAGACAAAAGTTTTCTTTATGCTACAGTTTAATGAGACTTGAAGAATAATCCCTTTGCAATGATATTCTACTATAAGAACAGAATTCATGTTTGCAGTTTGAATTGATAATTTGGAAACAAACTATCTTGTCTCAGATGAGATAGATTCATATCTATCAATGGCCATTTTATATTCTGAAAGTCATTGATGATAACTATTAAATACCTAGTCACATCCCAATCACACATATGGGAATTATGCTGAAAAATGTATAACTTAGATTAAGATAGCTGTAAGTCAGAACAACCTGAAATAGGTTTTCATATTCATAAGGATCAGAGCTTAAAAAAAACTAAGATAGGTTATCAAAAATTGTACTTTTGTGATGAAATTGCATTTCATTTAAATGACAAAGTGAATCAATCAGAATATCACTTGCAAATAAGGAAATGAAATGAGCAATTGAAATTATTCTATTTGTGGATTTGTCACTTACATACTTAATTTGTGAATCTTTCTTTTTCTTCAAACTATAACTATTTTTGATATTTCTTATTTAACATGCTAATTAAAAGTACTTTCTCTTAAAGACAGCCACATATTATTTAAGTTAACTGTAATACCCGTTCGCACTGAGCATTTCAATCTAGATTGTGACCAAGGTCGGTGACTATGCTTGGTGCGACCTCTCTCGACCATTTCAATCATGATTGACTCAAGAGAGCTCCCACAATCCCATGTGTGCAAGAAAATACAAGATGGCTGCTGAACACACGTTGGGATATTGACAGAAATAAAAAAGATACAGTATTTGGAGAGACAATGACATCTATCTATTATCAAATATATAATCGAGACGGGTTGATGATAATAATAATAATAAGCGCAGAGCCCAAACGGTTAGGAGTTGAAAGTTGAAATTTGGTACACAGATAGGGTACGTCATGAAAACGCACACTAAGAAGGGATTTTTCGAAATTCCCCCCGGGGGAGAGAGAGACAGGATTAAAACTTCTATATACATTATGGATACGAGCCCAAACGGTTAGGAGTTGAAAGTTGAAATTTGGTACACAGTTAGGGTA